>NC_067472.1:121583153-121890397 GCF_947179515.1 Apodemus sylvaticus
AGGGAAAGGAGAAAAGAGGACCATAATCAGATACAATGGGACAAGAAACCGGATAGAAGCCTTGCAGACCAACAGAATGAATAGAAATATGCAACTTTGAGGTTTGGGAGTTGGAGGACCCTCTAGAAAGTACCAGAGACCCATGAGGTGAGAGATTTTTCAGGACACAAAGGGAGGGACCTTATATATAATGCCCAACAGTGTGAGAGGGAACTTGTAGCATCCCACCTCCAGTAGAAAGACAGGGCATCAAGTAAAAATGATAACCCGATTTCACAGTCAAAATCTCTGTCCTAGAATTGTTCCTGTCTAAAAGAACTACAGGGACAAAAATAGAGAAAAGACTGTGGGAAAGGAGGTTCAGTGACAGACCCAACTTTGGATCTATCTCAAGAGGATGCTTTAAGGCCTGACACTATTACTGATACCTTGGTATGCTAACAGACAGGAGCCTAGCAAGGCTGTCTGCCATGGACTGAAGTAGGGGACACCTGTTTGAACTAGGGAAATGCTGGAAGAATTTGAGAAGGATGGTGACCCCCTAGGAAGACCAACAACTTGGATTAACTAGGATTCTTGTGATCTCTTTGACACTGAGCCACTAATCATACAGCATACTTGAGCTGGCCCAAGGTCCCCAATACATATATAGCAGAGAACTCCTTGGTCTGCTTTTAGTGGGAGTAGAGGTGCCTAATACTCTAGAGACTTGAGGTCCCAGGAATTGGGGGGGGGGGAGGACTGGGTTGGGTGACATCCTTTTGGAGACAGGGGGAAGAAGATTAGGATAAGGATATGTAGGAGGGCAGACTGGGAGGGGGTAATGACTGGACTTTAAAGAAATAAAGGAAACTAAATGAAATTGAAATAACTCACTACTTATTATCAGACATGATAGATTGAAACTGGCCACCATAAACAAAAGAAAAAAAAACTACAATATTTCAATCTTATCACAAGTGAACAACTTCCAGTTTAATGAACTAAGGGATGAAGACAAAGATTAAGTAATCAAAGACTTTTACAATGTACCCTACATAAAGAATATTCAGGTTATATAATTTTCCCTACACTCACCTGCATACTTAGTCCCACAGGGCCTGCCAAGATGCCTTGAGCTAGCTTCTTGTCATCTCCTGAGATCTATTGTCTGGACAACACTCAGCTGGTCTCCACTAGGACCCCTGCAGAGTGGACATCCAGGGCTGCAGGGCTGGATATTAACTACATCCAGTCCAGAGCTGACCACAAGGGGCCTGGTGTTGTAGGAACATCCATATCAGGCTTATTTTACTAATATTTGCTCTATCTGGAACATCCTAACGCCAAGCTGAAAAACAAAATCAATAAGAACCATGGCAATATGACACCAATGAGGCAAGCCTACCCCATTGTACAAGCCCCTGAATAAACAAACACAATCTCAGAATAAGAAAAAGACCAAAATCCAATCTTATAAACGTGATAGGATGCATTTAAAGAGGAAATGAATACTCCCATCAAAAAACTACAAGAAAATATAATCAAACAAGTAGAGGTTTTTAAAGAGGAAACTGATGAATTCTTTAAAGAAATGTAAGAACATTAAAAAGTTAAAGAGGTGAAGGAAATGAATAAAATGATTCAAGACCTGAAAATGGAAATAGGAGGACTAAAGAAATCACAATCTGAGGGAATCCAGGTGAAAAAACAAAAACCTCGGAAGGAAAACAGAAAAACCAAAATCAAGCCTTTTTATCACAATACAATAGATGGGAGAGAGAATGTCAGGCACAGAAAACACAGTAGAAAAATGTATATATCAGTCAAAGAAAATATTAAGTCAAAAATATTCTTGATACAACACATCTACAATATATTGGATACTATGAAAAGAACTGATGTAAAAATAATAGGAATAGAAGATAGTGAAAAGTCCCAGCTCCAAGCACCAGAAAATATTTTAAATAAATTCATAGAAGAAAATTTCTCAAACTAGAGAAAAAGATGCATATAAATACACAAAACGCTTTTATGACACCAATTAGATTGGACAAGAAAAGAAAAATTTCCTGCCACATAATAATCAAAACAATAAATCTATAGAACTAATAAAGAATAATAAAATCTCCAAGGGAAAATGAATAAATAACATACAACAGTAGAATCTATCAGAATTACACCAGAGTGTAGAGAGCCTTATTGGGGTACCGTGCCACCTGGCAGGAATTTGACATTGACCAAGGTGAAGTTCCTCTCCCAGCTTTGAGCAGAAATTCCTGTGTTAGCCATAAGCCCCTCAACCTAGAGTGGAGTACTCAGACCTAGGTGAAGTTCCTCTTTTTTCCAGATCTACAAATTCCTGAATTAAATAGGTGACCTGCCCAGCCTCCTGAGCAGTGGAGCAAACACCCAGTGAACAGTCAGATCAGTTCCCGTGAACACACTCTGGAAATGGGGGAACCGTTTTCCCTCTGCCTTTATATTTGGAACCCCCTATTAAACTTCAAGCCTTAATCAGAAAACTTGTCTTGGCTCCTTATTCTCTCGGGCAGGCCCATTCTATTTCATTCCCAGCTTTCTTTCCAGGTAATCTGTTTGATGTAACTGCTGACAGGTGCACCAGAGTTCTCATCAGATACTCTAAATCTTTAAGGTTCTGGGCATATGTCTTATAGTCCCTAAGAAAATAGAGATGGCAATCTAGACTACTATTCCAGGCAAAAGTTTCAATCAGGAAAACCCAATTTAAAACAATATCTATCCACAAATCCAGTCCTACAGAAAATACTTGAAATAAAGCTGAAACCCCAAATAGATAACTACACACAAGATAATACAGGAAATAAGTAATTCCACAAGTGCAAGAAAACAAACTAAGCTAATCACACCCAAATTCACATGCACACATACATACACGCAAACACTATCAACATCAAAACAACAAGAATTTATAATCCCTGGTCATTAATATGTCTCAACATCAATGGACACCATTCCTCCCAGAAAGCACAAGGCTAACAAAATGGATATGAAAACAGGATCCATAAGGGACAATAACTCTGTTTCATACAAGAAACACACCTCAGCACACAAGATAGATACAATCTCTAGGTAAAAAGCTGGAAAAAAGTTTTCATAACAGAGAGAAATGAGAAGCAAACTGAATCGCCATTATACTATCTAATTACATAGACATTCAATTAAAAATAATAAAAAGTGATGGGCAAGTAATTCAGAAATGATTATTGAAGCAATGGAATTTAGGTAACTTTAAAAATATATTATAATGTATCTATGCCCCTACATTTTGTTTAAATCAGTTTTCTTCAGTTGTTAAAATCTGGAATTTCAACAAGTACCTTATTTTGTGAGCAATTTAGAGGGTAAGAATATTGTGTTCACAAATAAAGACCAGGCCAGAGATTATCATAATAACTTTCCTGGATGAGTCAAAGATTAGTGCCAGGAAATATATAGCTGAAGACATGGCAGCAGATTGCCTGATGAGCTTGGGAACAGAGTGGAGATAAGGGCCACAATACCTTGGAGTCTGGCTCTAGAAGTAGGAGCTCATAACTGACCTATACCTGTGTTTGACAAGGGACAGGCACAGAAAGCTTGTAAACAATGTGAACCATTACAAAAGGAGAGCATAGCTGATGGCAAGCTGCAGAGCACACTGCTCAGGCTAGTGAGTCACAGCTGAACACTGAAGTGCAGCAGGTCCCTGCCTTCACCAGTTTTATGCTTTTTTTGGTGCTCAACTCCATAACCCTGGTGGTTCAGATAGAATCGGTTATTTTTTCTCTTTCTAAACTATGAACTTAACAATGCAGCTAAGCACACCGAGCTGGATGTAAAAAGTTGGCTATTTGTCTAGGTTCATCATGTTGGTAATCAGCAACCCTCATCATCATCATCAATCTTGAGGTTGAAAAGCCTGCAATGCTACACACAGTCTTAGTCTGAGACCTGCTGCAAAGCCCAGATACCATATCCCATGAGCTCCCGAGTCCTTGAAGAGTTCTACTAGCAATGAACAGCTCTCCATGAAACCATTAATGCTCAAGCTACTTTGTGTTGAAGGGTATAGTGTGGATAAAACTTCCATCCAATGCAACAAACTGCCTTTAGGGATGCCCCTTCTATAACATGGGGAATGGATGGACATTTGTAAAACTAGAAATAGACAAGACCAATGACCAGAGCAAAATTATCACTATCCAAGTAAATACAAATGGTAGATGTTGAAGTCTAGCCTTGACACAGGATTGGAGTTCTCATCTGGAAACAGGTATATCTGGAACGTGTGTAATAAATATATAGAGTTTTTTTTTTTTTTTGGATATAAGTTGACTGGTAATTTTTTAAGTCTTAAAGGTTTTCTTCTCTCTCATTCTCTGTTCTCTTTTTCTCATCCATTTGTTCACAGCTTGAGGCTGTATACACTCTGTAATTTCTTGTGGACTCTGTTTTCCTCTTGTGTGCTTTTCTTTTCGTGTACTCTCACATTCATAAACACCTCTGTGTGGTTTACTTTCACTCACACATACTCTTCACACACATCTCACACACACACCACATGTATTTTCCTTTCACTCACATACACACTCTATGCACACCTTATAATTTCTCTTCACTCACTCTTTACATCTTCTCTTCACTCACTCCTCACACTCTCTCTTCACTCACTCCTCACACTCTCTTCAATCACTCCTCACACTCTCTCTTCACTCACTCCTCACACTCTCTTCAATCACTCCTCACACTCTCTCTTCATGCCTCACACTCTCTCTTCATTTCCTCTTTATATGTCCTTCTCATGCTCTCCCACCTTATTTTAGTCCCAGTCTTTATAGATACTACAAAAACAGATTTTACAAAGACATTATATAATTATTGTCAAATTAAATTTAAAAGACTATCCATGTCCCACAAAAAAAATCTAGAATTGCAACTGTTTCCCGAAATTTCAAGCTTTTCTATTCCTAAGCCTATAGCTAAAATAATAATAATTATAAATGTATCATTATTTAAAATTTAACTTTAATATTATATTTCAGAGCTCAGAGCTCTGAAGCCAGCTACTTGTATTTTCTTTTAAAGTTCGAATGATAAATTACATGGGCGAACCGGCCAGGCAGTGGCCATAAAGAATCAAGTTAACCCTTACTCAGTAGTTCTGCTAGCTTTCTGCTTCTGTACATTGCATATAATGACTCTCCTAAGAGTCTGAGTGTTTTGACTTAGTTTTACTAATATAAGACTTTACATATTCTATACTTGTTTATCTAGGTACCACCCTCAATATTATGTAAAACCTATTTTATAATTTTGGCTTTAATTTATTTTAACTTATTTATTTATTTATTTAATTTATTATAACTCTTGGCTTTAATGTATTTTCTAATAATTTTGTCAAACTTTCTTTGTAAGTCAAACATTAAAATTACCATTGTGTAGTTATTACATTGCTTTTAACATGACAACACACAACATACACTTGGGCCATTAGGACTGTGTTGTGTTGTGCCCCATGTCTCAATTTTTAATTGTTTAAAAATCATATCAGGGAACATCTAGTTTCACAAAATTCACGAGAACAAAAGGAGAAAGAAATAAGAAAATCAGATATAGCAGAATAATTATGCACACAAAGCCCAACTAAAAAGCAGTCATTCATAAATAAAATCTATTCAGTCTTTTCCAGGACTAAGGTTAGGAGAAATGAGAACAACTGGTATTACAAAGAGCTGCTGAGGGCTACTGAAATGTCTCCATCCACGCCTACTACAGATGATCCCTTATTTCAGATGGCGGGTCCCCTGGAGGGATGTGTCTCCTGCTGCTCAGTGTTCTAGGCACCATCCTTTTCTATAAGGTGCTGCTGTGGGCTTCTGAGATGTCTCCATCCTGGCCTACTACAGACAGTCCCTGTCATTGTTTGCTGTCACCCGCTGGTAGATGCCTGGGCTAGATGAGGGGTAAGCACTGGCCTCTGTATCAGAATACACTAGAAGGACAAGGACATGCCCCATCTCATTGACAATGAACCAGACTCTTTATTTCCTATGTTGTCCTACAGGTTATCCTGATTACCATGCTAAGTTAGGAATATTAGATGCCATCAACACCAGCTAGCAACACTAATGGCCATTGGCTTCAGACTCAGTGTCTGGACTCTGCATTCATCTATAGAACACTATGTCCATAGCATCTGAATGTCCTGCTAACACCTTCTTCCACCAGCAAAAACTGGGCAGTTCTGCAGTCCTGTGCTCAGGGCTTCATACCCCAATTTCCGAATCTGAGATGAAAATAAAGTACATACATTTCTGGAAAAGAAGCATTTTTATTATGTTAAAATGTTTTCAAAAGCAAGGTTTCTTTACTGAAAACAAAGATAAGACAAGATGAGTTAGTTTACTCCTTTTCTTAAGAACTGAACCCCACAGATGAGGATAATACTTTGGCCTAACTAATGTGTGGAAAATAGTTATATAGTCTATATTTCATTTTGACTGATACCACCTTTTTGTGAAATTGTGAAAGAACACTCTTTCTGTATAGTGCATCTGTGTTATTTTGTTGTTTGAAATATATTTCTTCCTTTTCTCAAGACAATCATTGCATTCAAGCTTAGTAAACATAATATAGTTTATTGGTTTTAAACAAAGTCAACTGCAGAATACATGTGTGAAGTTGAATTTGAAAAGTCTTCAAAATAGTTCAAAAGTTACTTTTTAATACTCTTCTATTGAAAGAGGAGGTGCAGTATGTTGTCTCTCCAAAGATTCAGTTATAGGGTCCAGAATTTTATGTTAACCCTTCTTCTTATGGCAGTATTTGACAGAACCTAGTATATTCCTGTTCTATGGCTGAATCACATGGTCAAGAGTAAAGACTTAGCATACAAATACATGACAGTTAATGGAACAACTGTTGGAGAGGGCAAAGTGTAGAGAGCCTTTGTGCATTGTTCCAGAATTCAGATTGTCTCTATAATTAACTGGCAAGCACTGAAGCATTCTGAGTCAGAAGATTAAAATTAAAGTGCAGAAATTTTGAAGAATTAATCTGATTATAGTGGGATATATGACTTTAAGTTTTCTGAGTCCTCTTACCAGTTTAATTCCAAGGCTTATTGGGGAGGAGGCATGTATTTCAGATGTCAAAAAACAAAACAAAACAAAACGAAACAAAACCAAAAAACACCCAAAATACCAAATTAGGACAGTTGGAATTCATCAAGAAGATATTTCAACAAAGACTTAAGCACAGAATTAACAGAAAGAGAAACTGTCAGGGAAAGGAGAGTGCTTGCCCCTGTGTAGAAGTATTGGGTCTCCAGGACTAAGTTTCTCACATTCCTCAAAGAAAGCTTATTGCAGTTAATACGGATCATTAAGCAAGGATAATGACTCTGCAATACTTTTCTGAGTACAGACTGCACTATTTGGCAAGTTTTCTTTGCTTTCAGATATTCTTGTTCATCTCTCTATTTAGACCCTGTCAGTAAAGTTTCAAAGAGAAGCTGTGAACCGTACACTCCAAAAAAGCCAGAATAACTTTTTTTTTTTTATCTTTTAGCAGGCAGTTACCCTGAGCCTGACTACAACTGGTTCACAGTACGCCAGAATTTGGGGGCGGTGAAAGTCTTAGGAGAGACTTGCATTTCCCAGGGGAATATTTGTGGGAGGAAATTTTAGCACGCAGCAGAATATCTACTGTAAAGTTTCAGGAGAACTGCTGAGGAAGACCAAAGTTGCCAGAGATGTGGAATGCACTGCTGGACAGAGATTCTGTTGAGGCCCTGGGACGCCATCAGCGCTGGCTCCGTGCTGGGACTCTGGTGCTGGCTTTCTCCGGAACCTTCCTCATTGGCTTCCTCTTTGGTATGGTACACTTTCATGGCAAATTGCATAACCTCCCTGTTCCTTCGCTTCTGCACTCTGCAGCCGCTTGGTCTGCAGGAGATGTTTCCGGTCTCCCCGGGAGGCAGTAATTTGCATGGAGAAAGGAGCCAGCAGTGTCTGAGTTAAGTAGAGGTTTCCTGGGCTCTGAGCAGAATTGAGTTAGGAATAAATTATCGGTGGATTGATTTGCACAGATTAAAGTCAGATTATGAACAAAATAAACAAAAACCGGAAACACTGGAAAACAGCAGGACACCACACTTCTCAGTGCGGATTTCTAGAGGCCTCTGATCCAGGTCAACCAGGAAGCTTGGCTTTAGTGGCTTTTGCCTGCTTAGGGCGTTGACCTAGCTCATACCTAGGGCAGTTTCAAGGATACTACCGCATTCAGGGCATCTCTGTGAAAGGAGTCTCTTTCTGCTACATTCTTCTTTGGACATAGCTGAGAGATGTTCTAGGAAATGTGAGTTACTGTCAGCATTGCCTGAACACATCCTCAACAGGAACTTTTTGAGCTTAGTTCAGATTTAGTCCAACTCTGCAAGAAACCATCAGTCCCAGAAATCAGTAGCACAAGCTAGCTGAATTACAAATTCAGAATTTGTATTACTCATTTTCATTTACAGAAAAAGTTACTTTCAGTAACTTTTCCAGTCTCTTTCAAACTTAGTTTTTCCCATCTTTATGATGAAACTAGTATGAGAAACTTACAGATAATAAATAAGATATTATACATCATGAGGAGCTTTCTGAGCAAACTATTGGGTCTTTTTTCATATGGGATTCCTTTCTTAATGAACTTTAGTAGACAGGCCAGTCTAAATTGTCATCAAGTCATCCATCTTTGCTCCGAATTCTGAATTACTTCTATGTAATTTGTAAAGACAGGCTAAGGACCAATTGAATGGCCTTGGGCCATAGACTTCAATCAAACTAAACAAAAAGATATCAGTAATTACCTATTATTGCTGTGAGCCCCAATGAGATTGAATTACATTGTTTCTATTAGTTCAGTTTGAAAGTGAAAATCAAGTTTTGTAAAGGTGAGCATGGGATTCAAAGGCTACCTATCCTAAAAGCAACTCATTTCTACTTTGTTACCCTTGCTGTTCCTTGGTTTCATGTTCAATAACTCAGTTTGTTAGTTTCTTAGTATTCTGTCTCTACTGCAGGCCTCTATCTTTTTCATTTGTGAATTATTTCAGGCGTAGGGTGTTTTTCCCTAATCTCACAGTCGACACCAGGGCCTTTTGTTTTATGCAGAGGAGTATTATTTTCCTTTTGCCCAGCCATATGAATCAATGCACATATTTTTGTGCTTATATGTCTGTGAATATGTTATCAATAATGATAAATTATCCTGAGGGTTGGCTGAATAGCTCTCTTTATTCTCAGATCTGGTGCTCTGTAATATCTATAAAGATCTTAATCTCCTTCTCAGATTAAATTCAACTCATGAGGCCAGGGGTTAAGGCACAGGTTATAAACTGTCTGTGGCATTCTGTGCATTGCTTGTCTTGCAGAGCTATGAAGTACATGGTAGTTTTCTATAGGTTTCAGAACTTCAGTTTCTCAACACAACATTCAAGTAGAAACAAACATATCAGTGCATTTTATCTTAGTTTTCAATTCAAAGCAAGCTGAAAGTACATTTTTTGTTTTTAATGTTTTAAGTAATTTATATACTTGAAATATATTTATAATTAAGATTCTCTTTATTTTTCAATAACTTCATATGTTCTACCTTTCAGGAATGTATGTATGTAGATGTGAGAGCAGGTGTCCACAAGGTTTTGTTGGGAACTGTGTGCTAAGAATCAAAGTCAGGTTCTTTGCAAAAATATTGTTTACAGAGTCTCACCAGTCACTGTACTCATAATTAATTCTTTGCAAACTTCTGTTAAATGTCTGTTCTAGCTCTACAGAGAAGCAAGTGATTTTGGCAAGAGAAGGTAATATAGAAAAACTACATTTTCATAGCATTTTTCTCCAATAATAGAAAAAATACTACACAATTGCATTTTCACATTGCACTTTTCTTAGAAGTAACAGCAACACACATGATTGAAATTGGGTTAAATATGTTGTACTTGCTTTGAAATTTTTTTGTTTTGTTTTGTTTGTTTTTTGTCTTTTTGTTTTTTCGAGACAGGGTTTCTCTGTGTAGCCCTCGCTGTCCTGGAACTCACTCTGTACACCAGGCTGGCCTGGAACTCAGAAATCTGCCTGCTTCTGCCTCCCAAGTGCTGGGATTCAAGGTGTGTGCCACCACCACCTGGCTTGATTTGCAATTAAAAGCAGTACATATATGTTGTTTTCTCTGTAGAAGAAAGCAAGGGGAAAGACTCATGAAAATTCCAGATAATATGAGAGATAATTGATTAACTATGTCTTTCATAAAAATAAGATCCTGACATGGGCTTATATCTCATTCATACCTTTTCTTGTATTTTTCAGGGTGGTTTATAAAATCCTCCAGTGAAGCTACTAGCAATGTTTCCTATCCTGGCATGAAGAAGGCATTTTTGTATGAATTGAAGGCAGAGAACATAAAAAATTTTTTATAGTAAGTATATACTTGTATTACATTCCAATGATATGAAGCTTTAACTTCATAACATTAAAATGCTTTCAGAGTAGGACTCAGAAAACATTTCCTACTGAAGGAAAGACCACCTGTTGCCACCCAACAAATATCTACCATAACTATTTAACTTTAGCCCCGCAGCACAAAAGAAGCCATAGGAAGTATGAGACAAATACACATGCAAGTTCTGATAAAATTTTACTCATGAGCATTGAAATTTGATTGTTTGTTGATTCATTACAAAATACCATCTTATTTCCTCACCTACTTAAACTATAAAGCTGTTCTTTGCTTGTGGAGAGTACAAAAACAGATTGTGGCCAGATTTGGATGGAGGAATATACTTTGGTGACTCATCCTTTAAGGAAAGACAGTAGGTTTTAGTTAAGAAAAAGCAGATTTAAAATCACATGATGTTTTGTTTGAGTGCCATCTCTGCTCATTATTAGGGAACTTTGAGTGACTAATGAAACTTACCAATATTCTAGTCTCATCTATGAGATGAGGATATTGTTACTGAAGTGATGAGGATGAATCTGGGAAGCAGATGTTTTGAAAAATTTAAAAACGAATTCTATTCTTTTTTTTATTCGATAATTTTTTATTTACATTTCAAATGTTTCCCCTTTTCTGGTCCCCCACTCCCCAAAAGTCACATAAGCCCCCTTCCCTCCCCCTGTTCTCCCACACACCCCTTTCCACTTCCCTGTTCTGGTTTTGCCTTATACTGCTACACTGAGTCTTTCCAGAACCAGGGGCCACTCCTCCATTCTTCTTGTACCTCATTTGATGTGTGGATTATGTTTTGGGTTTGAATTCTATTCTTATTGAAAGAGTGTAAAGCAAAAGAAATAAATGAATAAATTATAAAAGTATTGGCCCTTTCACTTGCTAGACTTGAACTCTACTCCTGAGCATGTACAATGTAGTGGTTTGATCCACATTAGTACAAGAAAAAACTTAATTGTAGACACAAAGTTAAATTTACATTTAGTTAAAAATATAATATGTGGATGTATATAGAATTAGTATACCTAATCACCTAGAACACAATATAGGTTTTTAACAAATAAGATTAATATGTGTCAAAAGTCTTTGAAATCCCTCTACTAATAGGATTTCCTAAAGGACACAAAGTGATTTGATATAAAGGACCATTAAATATTCACATATGGATAAAAGTTGCATATCTGTAGGAGTACATATATATGTCTACATTAATTACAATGGATTTAAAATCTATGAGACCCATTGCTTTCAGGAGTGCCCCATTGACTAAGAGGCATTCAGTTTAAACTCTTTCATGGAGAATCTCCACATTTTATATTTACTTCAGTATACTGTGTATTATAGGCATGAAAAAGTAGGTTTTTCGTAGTGCTTATTGAAAATGCATACAGACTAAACATTAATGTTTAAACATTTTCAATTTTCCTTCACCAGCAATTTCACACAGACACCACACTTGGCAGGAACACAAAATAATTTTGAGCTTGCAATGCAAATTCATGACCAGTGGAAAGAATTTGGCCTGGATTTGGTTGAGTTATCCCATTATGATGTCCTTTTGTCCTACCCAAATAAGACTCATCCCAACTATATCTCAATAACTGATGAAGATGGAAATGAGGTAAGTAAAAAACTAAATAAGCAGAAAGATTTCACTTCAGTTGCATCATCTCCATGTATTTATTGAATTCAATATTATTAACATTTGTGATTTACCTTTACACTTGATCTTAACCAAAAGGCCGAGAAGTGATGTGTGATTTACCTTTAAAAGCTCTTTATCAATGTCAGTTTATTTCTTAGAGTGTTTGGATTTAGTGTGATTTGGGGAATATTTTTTAAAAAGAAGCTTCATTATAGTTACTTTCTGTTTTTTTAACATTATATCCAAATTTCAAAAGTAATATATGGTCAATATTTTCAATATCTGAACAGACACTCATCACAGATTTAAACCATAAAGACTAGATTAAGAGTTAAGCTGGATATAAAGAAACCTAGTGTGGGTTTTCAGCTAGCAAGGATTTAATGGTTGAAAACATCATATTTTCACTTGGTCTTAGCCAAAAACCTAGACACACTGACTAATTATTTTTCAATTGACCCTGTGCATAAGCTTTTACTTATGTAAACCTTATGTTAGGCCTCTGGAAGCAAAATGTGATTTGGAGAAATAGTATAGTTATAGCAAAGAGTTTACAATCCTTATCATGAGTCCAGGTGTATATTTGTCTAAGAGATTGTAATTCAGTTAGCTGAGATTGGTTAAACAAAGATGTATGTTCAAAACATTTATTTCAATCAGTACCTTTTCTGTAGCCAACTTAATATATTTAGTACAGTCTTCAATGCTCGCACTAGAGGTTATTGTATTATAAAAAGAATTTTCCAAACTTTCTACACGTTAGATCATTTTCATAGTTGATTTTCTTTTCAAATTGCTATTAAACTTTTCTTACTAATAATGTATCAGTCTTTTAATCACAGTTCTACAGCATATGGTATTTCCTGCTCTGTTCTCCTTTCTAGGGCAACCATTACTTAACTATGAGATAGTTCTTTAACATGTGCTTATTTTCTGTAAGTAGCATGCTTGCATTGCTTTTATTTCAGATACATGCACTCTTATTTACATTTGGATCATTCAGGTCCAGGTTTATTGCTTGGGTCTAACGCAATGTTCATGTACTATCACATATTTTTACAATTTAAAAAATAATTTATTTAAAAATATTTGTCAAACTATATATTCAACATGACATCATTCTTTAATATTTCAAACTCAAAAAAATCAGCTGGTCCTAATACATGAATTGTATGGAAGAACTAAAATAGCTAGTATAATTTTAAATTGACATAATATTGATATTTTGAAAAATACATATTTTTATATCAGCTTTCATTTTTTATCACTATTTTATTCAATTGTGATAGTATCTGTCTCTATTCCCAGAATTAGGAAACCTGTGTAAGGATAATAATCATGAGGTTCAAGGCCAGTATGGACTACTTCATGAATTGTAGTCTGACCTAGATTACAAAAGTATTATTGCAACGGTGATGATGGTATACTGGGAAGTTACATCTTACTGCTGATGTATCTATTAGCTGGTATACAGATGTTTTATTAACGCATCTGTTGAGGTTTTTGTCTTTTGCTGTTTATGGTAATGTTAAATATTAACCCTCCAAGGCCTGGTTGCTCACAGGTACAAAAAAAAAATCCAGAGAATCCTCACACACACAATGTAACCTTGCTCCTTGTTTTAAGACTATTGGCTAAATAAAAATGCAAACTGCCACTATCTGGACAGAAGAAACATAATGTTGGGTTTTGTGGTTTCTGAATTGGGGTCAGAAGAGAACCACTATGAGGAGTGGGAGAAGGTAGAGTGAGCAGAAGATGCCATAGAGTAAGAATCTTCAAAACTTGGCCACGAGGCCTGGCCAGTTGGAGTTAGTAGCAGCCCAGTTGGAATGTAGCAAGATATAACTTGGAGTCTTTGATAGAAAAGAACACATAATAGCATAGATGATAGATATCTGCTCAGATTTATTGCTTATTTAAGCTTCTTTTAAATATCAAGGTGTTATATGTTTTATCTGGGAACTGGAGGGAGATGCAATAGAGGGCTTCTGGGGGAGGTGGGGGGAAAGGGGATAACATTTGAAATGTAAATAAAGAAAAGAGCCAATAAAAAAGTGACATTAAAATGAGAAAAAAATGATTAAATACTTTCTACAACAGGTATCACTACTGTGAGATTCAGAAATATAAATTTAAATTTGAAAAGTATAAATAAAAGTAAGAAGCATTTTTCTACTTTGCCTAAATTTTTATGGCTTTGAGCAACATTATTCTTCACATATTCTCACTTTTTTTAAAGTTATGCAGCAATTAAAGGTATATGTAATATTGATTTTTCTGTTTTATCCTTATCGCTTTTGTCAGAGAAATGCCATTCTACTAATGTATTCAAATCATAAACTTTATTTATTCAATCTTGAGAAATTTGTACCTTGAATTTATCCTTTATTAATTATCTGCTTATCTTAGATTTCTTTTATTACCATCTTTGTAATGTCTTTGCTAATCCTTGTAGCATCTTCTGAAGAATGTTTAAGCTTACTGATATGTAGTCTTTAATAAAATTTGAGGTTTATGTTCTTTTACAACTGCTTCAAATTACTCTCAGTTTAAATAAGGTGTATTTTAGCAAACATTGATGTGAAATTGTTTTCTAATTTACATTTCTTCTTCTTAATTTTTTTATTTACTTATTAATTCTTTAAGACAACAACTCACTAGGGCAGACTGGTCTGGAATTAAAATACTCTTACCTCCCTCTCTCCAGTTCTGGGATTACAGACATGCATTACCATGTTTAGCTCAGAATTTTTATGTTTATTTTCATTGTTAGGTTTAATATGATTTCAAATATATATATATATATATATATATATATATATATATATATATATATATATATATATATTTGAATTAGGTAAGATGGTAGGTAGAGAATTGTAGTAGTTTGCTTCTTTTTAACATGACACAATATAGGCATATTTGGAAGAGGCAATGTTCATTGAGAAAACACTTCAGTAGGATTGTTCTGAAAACAAGTCTGTGAGGTATTTTCTTGACTATTGATGTGACACGTTGCAAATTACTGTGGGTGTGCCACCTCTGGACTGGTGGTCCTGGATTATATAAGAAAGCAGGCTGAGCAAGTCATGAGGAATAAGCTAATAGGCAGTATTCTTCTAGAGCTTTTGCTTCATTACCTTCTTCCAGGTTCCTGCCTTAATTTCCTGCACAGACTTCACCAATGGAATATAAAGCAGAAGCTGAAATAAATTCTTTCTCCCACATTGCTTTTGGTCATAATGTTTTATCACAGCATTACAAACTCAATTAAGACATGAATCCTTTCATAATCCATGAGGTTTATGGTAGAAATTAGTATGTGGTCAATTTGTATAAATGTTCTGTTTCTTTGGAAATTTAAATGAAAAATCTTTAAATAACATATTAAAAAACAGGCAAAGTATCCACATATAGTGGCATAACCTGAAATCATCATGAGGCAGTCATATTGAGAATTCAAGGCTAACCTAGGCAATATAGCTAAAAACTATCAAAAAAAAAAAAGGATAAAAGAGAGACTAATCTAGCTATAGAAATTAATCACTTTAGGGAACAAACCTACATGAATAATTTAGCTCTGCATAAATTAAAAATACAAAATAAATGTTAAGAAATTGGAAGGGTAAAATATAGAATTAAGGTCACAAAGTTCTTAAAGAGAGAAGCTAGAAATGCTGCAGAAAAAGAGCTAAATATAAAATATGGCAAAATCAATATCCAAGAACTGATATAATTTGAGATTAAAGATGTCCAATAAGTTCTGTATAAAATACAAAATACAAAAAAAAATCTATGCTCTGCCTATCATAGTATAACTTTAATGTTCAATACAATAATTAATTTTCATGTTATATTTCTGTGATTAATAAAGACAAAGGAAGTAAAATTAAAGAGCAATTCAGTCCAATACTGGTTACACATACACCACTGAATCAATTAGAAGTCTCCAAACTAACATATCAATTATATTTTGATCCTATTTCATCTATATGATAAGTACTAGAAATGCAGTCTTTGTAAGTATGAGTTTATTCTCTGTCTGCTCCTTCCCAAAAGACTTTGTGTATGTTCAATGATTTTTGTTTTTGTCCGATGTTTTTTCTTATTACTTTGTATAACTTTTTAAGGTCCGAATTAAACTGAAATACATCATAATAATGTCTGCTAGGCCTCAAGAAGAACTACCTACTGGATACTACTTTAAAATAAATTACTCACCTAGAGACATCTTATACTAAGTAGTGAATGGGGGAATGTTTTAGATTCATTGAGACCTCATTGTTACCAACATTTCCTGTGTAATCAGTTTATAACTAATTTATCTTTAACCCTAACAAATATTGTTCTTTAAAGACCAGCTATATGCAGTACTCTACTGTAAGACTCAATTTCCCAAAGTATAGTCAGACTATATTAATGTCTGTGCTTTTTTTTCCCACAGGAATTCTATTTTGATAGGTCCAACTGAGAAAAAATGGATTCTTATATTCTACTTAGCTTTATCACTTGTGTTAATTAACTTATGAAACTTTATTTTAGCTAAAGCTTCTGGTAGTCTCAGTCTGTAATCAAATGCTTCCATTGCATTGGACCTCTAATGAAGCAGTGAATAGTAGAGAAGAAAGTGGTAGCATAATCTGTTGAAAGCATGAGAAAGCAAATAATGAGGATGATGCTGGAAAAAGCCCATTAAGCTCATACTGTCCACTTAAGTATCACCTACAAGGCCGTATCTCATAGAGATTGTACTTTCTCCTCATACTGCTGTCGTGAACCAACCAATCGGTTAACACATGGGCATGGAGGGATATTCTTTATCTAAACCTATAATGCAGTTTTAATGTTACCTGTCAGAATTCCTGTTGCATATCTAATTGCATTTGTTTGCTACTTTGGGAGTTTCTTAATATTCTTTGCTTTCCCAATTCAATGACAATATAGTTAAGTAGATACAGAAATAAATATTTTGGTTACTATTTTTCATTGTTTAAGCGTTAATGTTGCTTAGTATGTCCAGATACTTTTAAGGATGGATCCCTCAATTATAAAATTCTTATTAACACAAATTTGATATTTACACAATCACTAAATAGGTATTATAACAATATTACAAGTGACAACCTCTACTATGCAAAATTACATATTTGAGGATGTTAGAAAAAAAAGTCTGGTGATATGTTCTCCATAAATGGAAGCTGGTGCTTTTAAGGTTTGCTAGCACCTGCATGAGGTAAAATCACTTCTAGCCTAACCTGCAAGACATGTGTATTTGAGCTGTGTCCTTTTTGTTTATAGCAGACAGGGATCTATAAAATCCATCATCAATTCTTCCTTTCCTTATGATATAGTTGTCTTCTTTTTGTGGAAGCCATGTCTGTTTGAACTTCTTTTTTATTTACCCACAAACAGAATATAGTTAGTTCCTGATGATGCTGAAGATGATGCTGATTATTATTATTAATTGTTATTATTATTGCTATTATTATTATAGATTTATACTTAAATGAATTCTGAGAACAAGGTCTAAGTTTTTCCATCTCTGCACATTGCTCACAGTATCAGACATTGATTTGATTTTGAAATTACTAAATACTAATTTGAAGGAGACATGGATGCATGTTCCTTGCTTGCTTGTAATAAACTAACTGATTTGCTCTTGTTTCTCTTGTTTATTTCTCTAGATTTTCAAAACATCATTATCTGAGCTGTCACCCCCTGGATATGAGAATATATCAGATGTAGTGCCACCATACAGTGCCTTCTCTCCACAAGGAACACCAGAGGTAACAATGCAGTACAGCATAATACAAATGATGAGCAGAAGCCCCATTTCCCTCCATATTTAGAAAATAATTAAAAGGTAACGAGGGATTTCTATGCAATTCAAAATTATTCCATTTCCAAATTTAAGAAAGTAGGCTTCCTTAATAACAAAAAAGTATTAATTCTTTCATTATGCTTTTGAAAATAAAATATGCTGCAATAAGATGTACAAATCTACATGTTTATTGTCTTTTCACAAACACCCATTTTTCATTTTATTAATTTACTTTACTAATTCACATTCCAAAACTTTCCTCCTTTCTTGTCCTCCTCCTGAGTTCTTCACATCGTTTGCCTTCCTCCTTACCCCCACAAACATACCTCTTCCCAGGAACATCAAATTTCCACAGGATTAAACACATCCTCTTCCACTGAGTCCATACAAGGCAGCCATTCTTGCATCCCTGAACAGCCCATGCAGGCTACTTAGTTTTTGGCTTAGTCTCTGGGAGCTCTGAGGGGTCTGAATTAGTTAGCACTGCTGTTCTTCCTATGAGGTTGTAGTCTCCTAATCTCTTTCAGTTCTTCCTTTAATTCTTCCATATTTGTCCCAGACTTTAATTCAATGGTTGACTGAAAGTACCTACATTTGTTCAGGTCAGTTGGTAGTAGAGCTTTTCCTATCTACATGTACAAGATGGCCTCAGTAATAGGATCAGGATTTGGTGTGTGTGCTTGGGATGTATCCCAAGGAACAGGGTAGCCTTTCTCCGTCTCTGCTCCATTTTTGTACCTACATTTCCTTTGGACAGGAACAATTCTAGGTTAAAAATTTTGAAGATGGATGTGTGATAGCCTGGATCAACTAGGGGCCATGTCTACAAACACCCACTTCTGTGTATTCAAAATTCTCTTGATGTATAAAGTGTTGACATTAGTTCAGAAAATTCCTTTAAGCCATTTCTCAATTTCATTCACCATTGAGGCAATCACTGCTCTGGTGTGTGTGTGTGTTAATTTACATCTCTGTCAAAGCAAAATGCCTAAGGTAAACAACTGAAAAGATAGAGGATTTGTTTTGACATATACTTTTGGAGATTTAGGTCCAGGATTGCTTGTCCTCATTACTTGAGCCCCGAGATAACAGAAAAAGACATGTTTTAATAGATACTCAATCTTGTTCTGTTTAGGGTAACAGTGTACAGTTGTGGTTCCACCATGCACTATTGAATCCATGACCATCCAGCATCCCTTAGCCCAAACACACAACCAACCAATTGGGTGAGAAGAAGGGGATCAGGAAAGAGGCCTTGCTGCTCCAACCCAAGTATCTAAGCTAAAAGGAAAATTATTTACTTCTTTTTCTCTTTTTATTCCATACTGTTCCAAATTTTAGCTTTATTTTTAGTATTTTCTTTTTATCTTTTTTTTCTACTTACTCCTTGTTATGTGTTTTGCCCTTTAAAGCCTGGCTTTTGTTTCTTTCTTTTTTCCAATTCTCATGTTTCCATTTTATTTTTGTTTGAGCTTATGTTTATGTTCATATTCATATTTATATTCAATTATATTTATTCTTTTATTTATATTTATCTTTATATTTATATTTATATTTCAGTACTTTATTTTTTTACTGGATTTTATTATCCTAGTGTATTCTGTGTGTACTTTTGCTCCTTTCTATGGCCATTATTGAAGCGCTATGGTTATTATTAAATGTGTATTTCTGTATTCATGCATATGGTTTGATATGATAGTATTGCTATGGCCTATTTTCTCCCTTGAGTAGTAGTTAGCAATAAGCCCTCAAGAGAAGGATACTAAGAGGATCATTGTTTAAAAGCAGAAGAGGAACTGGAGAGCTGACTCAGTGATTAAAAGCACTATGCTCTTCTAGAGGACCTTGGGTCAATTATAATCAGTCACACTGGGTTCATAACTGTCTACAACTCCAGTTCCAAGTTATTCAAAGTCCTGCTCTTTTTTCCTTACCACCAAACACAAATGTGATGAGTGCATATAACTACATGCAAGCAAATCATCTGTAAACATTAAAACAAATAATACAATAACACAGAATTAAGTTTTTAAGTGAGAGATACATTCTTCCTATGAGTCTTCTTGGAGTTCTTAACTCCTCAGAAATAAGAAATATATCAAAGTAGACAGTGAAGAAACCCACATACTATAGGGAGCTCCCCTTCTGAACCTCAGACTAAGCACAGATAATACCCAATCACCAATTTCCAGGCACAAAACAAATGCAAAGAGATTCTTTATTAAATTTTCAAGAGCCATTTAAGATTGACTAAGGTTGGCCGATGACCGTCTTGGAGGTTACTCACTGATTTTACATAGTCTACAATGGATGGGTTCGATGGCAAGTTACCAAAGAGACTTTATCTCAGTTAGGATTGCTTCTAGCTCATGATATGGCTTTCCTACTATTATTAAATTAATATAATGAGCTCTGGGTATTAGCCCACTCTATTCATCAGATTTCCATCAGATTAACATAAAGATGAACTTTCTTGAATTAATGATGTTTTAATGATGTGCATTAATGATTCTGAAGAATTTCTGATTTGATTCAGATAATTTTAGGAAGAATGTTTTAAGCAATGGTTTTAATTGTTTTGCTAAAAAGATGTAATAATGTTTGAATCAAGATTAGAATGTGTCTACTACTCATATAGCAAGTAAAGGCTGCATAATAAGAAACAAAATGAGCTCATTGTACTAGAAAGAGAAATAGACTTGGTAAAAATTTTTATTTAAGAAAAAATCATTTAGCTCCAAGGATAAAGCCACAGATATTCATTATAATAAGGCAAGGCCATATAAAAGCTGTTGCTTTAATCTTACAATGTATATATTAGAATAAAACATTACTTTGTACTTATATTAGCATTTTTTGTATCTCCAATTTCATATAAAATTTTATCTCTGAGGTAATTTTTTAAGGAAATTTTTACCTAAGTATGTAGAAAAAGGCCACAGAAAAGAAATGGTGGTGTTAGTTGGATGGTTTGGCTTGGGGGCTCTACCCAATCCAGCCATGCATATATATATATATGTCTGTCTATATGCAAGTGTGTAGGTTATGTGTGTATGTAAGAGTGCATGGGCATTGTGGAGAGTATGAGACAAGGGGTTGGGCCCAAGAATAATGTAAATGTGTTAATATGTAAATGAGACTGTTATTAAAATGTAAATGTGCATATGAATGTATATGTGTCTGTATTTTCCTGTATAAAGCATCCTAATTCTTTTCCATTCCTTCTCTCTTCTCCATTCCTTTCTTTTTGTTTCTCTGTTTGACCTATTTAGTCAACCAGGTCCGTGAAAGGCTTTTAATTGTTTAGCTAGAACAGTAAGCCTTATCAATAAATACTTTACCTAATCCCTCTACTGTTAATAACAAGTATCAATACATCCAGGGGCATTCAGTTCCTGGCCTCAAAGTAACTAAAAGTCAAGGTATGTCAAGGTGAGCATTTGTCTCACCACTGGGATACTTGGTACCAGAGCACAGAAGCAACTCTGGGGAGGCAAAATATAGTCTCTAATAGAGGTCAAGCCCTTCTTCTTCTGGGAGAGTTCCTCTGTGGTTCTCAATCTTCTATGTACCCAGACACCACTCTGGACTGAGGAGAGATTAGAATGGTAGTCCTAGGGTTCACACTTTCCCTACACAGCAGGCAGAAAGGTTATAGCTCAGCCCAGGACCAGGTAGAATCTGGTTTGGTTCCAAGTAAGTGCCTAGAGTACAGAAGAACTCAAAGAGAGAAGGCCTTCTCCAAGAGGTTAAGGCAAGGCTGTTTTTGAGGAATGCTCCTCTCTGTCCCCAGCTCCCCCAGCCCAGCCAACCTTGATGAAGGAGAGTTCCTCTGCTTGTTCAAACTTTTATGGAGGATGTGAATGCATTTGTCTTACTCAGGATGAATTAGGGATTAAATACATTTTGGGGAGAGGAAAGGCCAGGAAGGGAAGCTCACTGGCTAAACATTTGGGGCCTATCTAGATACCTTATCGTATAGAGAACACCAGGGTTTTATGCTATGTGAATGGTTGTTATGGTCCTCTCAATGGGATATTACCTGTTTGTGTTACAGAACAGGTACTTCTTGGCAGGGAGCTGGTTCTCCACCTACCATTCTCAATTCTAAGATTCCTCAGGGTCTTGAACCTGTTTCAACCTTACCATTTCTGTCTAGTGGCATGGTCTGAATGGCCCACAAAAGAAGATATACCTTCACACACACACACACACACACACACACACACACACACATGAGCATATATACACGTACATATGTATATATATATATATATATATATATATATATATATATATATGTATGTATGTATCAACCCTAGAATAATTTAATACTTCCATGGTGAGTAAGCTTCTTGAGAGTTTGTGAGGGAAGTAGGGTACAGGTCTTTCTTGGTAGAGGAGATGGGAAAGGAAATGACCCAGTCTATATCTACTTGGGTAGCATTGTGGAGAGGTTTTAAACTATAGAAAACTATTGGTCTAAAGCCTTGAGTCCTCAGCAATCCCTGCAGTTTGAATACAGAAGTTTATTATAGGTATCTGGAAGATCCCAGGATACTATCAGTCTGTCGATCCCTCAATCAGGCAATAGGATGCATTAGTGGGAAAGAGAAAAGGTGAGGATTCTCAGAGCATGGAGTTTCTCTAGTTTGGGGAGGACAGGCAAACCCCTAGTTACCTGAACACCAGGGCACCTGGGCAACAGTAAGGGATATGTTGTGGTGGCTGAGGGGATTCAGCCATTCCATGTTTATCTTAAGCCATGGTGCCTTCCCCTAATGTAGTGTGAGAGCAAAGCAACTCTTCCTGGGAAGCAGAAGAACCTGGGAGAAGAAAATGGAGATTTGGCCCCAGAAGCAGGTGGTCACGTATACAAGGTGGTCATTTGTAGTGGTCACTGTTCATTTTGATGATCATCTGTCATTGTCACTGTGGTGGTGTAGTATCCATTTTAATGATAACCTATGGTAGACCTCTCATTTATACTCCTTGAATGTAAGTTACCTATTCTTTTGGTATCAAATACACAATTTGCGCCTAAACCTCCATTTTTAAAAAGTAGTATCATAGTGTATTTGAGAGTTTCTCTGCATACAATAAACATAGAATTAGACTGCAATGATCTCATGAATAAAGGAATTTTCCAAGATCTAACCTGTAGCCACCTCTCCATCTATTTGTGATATGTAAGTATAACTCTTTTCTCATATTTTCATAAACATAAAATTATGTAACTATAATTTTATTATAATTTCTTTTAGTTGATGTTTCTCTTGATTACATATTATGTTGTTCAGTCCTAGGCATCTATATTTATAAGCTAACCAGGTTTTTCACTTTGTAAATGACTAATTATAGCCCTTTTCATTTCCTGATGAAATTCTGACATTTTTCCTATTGAGTTTTTTCAGTTTCTTCAATATTTTAAGTATATGATACAACACAAACACTTTTAGATTTTGCAACTATATTCTAAGATTTCAATAATTGGCTCATTTTCTCTACATTTCTTTTTATTACAAAACATTTCAGATTTTGACTTTGCCAATTTTTCTTCATATATTCTTATACTATAAACATTCAAAATTGTCTACATTATTTGTAATATATCTCCACCAAGAGAAGCTTATGACTACATGTATAATATTCAAAATACTAACAAAGCTTAATTTAAAAGATAATATTAATTTTTCATATCAGAGTCAAATGCATGGACAAATACCATGATATCATAGTACTTGTAGCAATAGAATGTAGTGTAGAATTACTGGAACACTTCAAAATCTTAGAAGTTTATAATTAATGTGTAGCAGTCAAGGAGCACCATGTATTGTGGTGTTAATGAAGGTTGTATGTGACAACAGATTATACTTCTAATAGGGGTACTCTGAATTATGAAGGCAAAATTATAGCCACACACAGATAAGTTTGATGTTTTATTGAGTAAGTCATTAAAACCCACTAAATTTGTAATTATACAATTATTCTACTCTTAAGAAATTACATTAACTTAGGCATGGTGACTGAGGCTTATTTTTTTTATTCGATATATTTTTATTTACATTTCAAATGATTTCCCCTTTTCTAGACCCCCACTCCCCAAAAGTTCCATCAGCCCCCTTCCCTCCCCCTGTTTTCCCACCCAACCCTTCCCACTTCCCTGTTCTGGTTTTGCCCTATACTGCTTCACACTCACTAATAAGTGGGTATTAACCTAGAAAACTGGAATACCCAAAACATAATCCACACATCAAATGAGGTACAAGAAGAACGGAGGAGTGGCTCTTTGTGACTGAGGCTTATAACACCAGAGGTCATGAGAATGAGTCTGGAGGATTTTTGTGAGTTTGAGACCAGAGGCTTAAGTGTTCCTTTTGTTCTTCCTCTCTAAAAAGAAATACTAAACATTGTTTTTCTTTCACATTGGACAGAGGTAGAAGGAGCTCATTCTCTGTGGGATTGATATATATAAAAACCATGAGAAGGGTCATGTGTTGACTGGTGTAAATCTTGGGCCAACTGTAACCAAGCCAGTAAAGTACTTACTCATTATTAATTTTGTATGTATCATGTGTATATGCAGTATATTTCTCTATTACTAATTCTTGAGTCTATGCCATCTGAAATCTGTGGAGGAAAAACAATGGTCCAAGCATTAGGCAATTTAAATTTTGCAACTTCACAATGTGTTTAAAAATATTGAAGTATTTCTCAGGCTCTAACGTGTGTCATAAGTGGGGGGTTTGCAAAGCATATTCTGGTTTCTAGCCTGTGAGTTTCAGCAGGTCAGAGCATGTACTCAAGACCTCATGGATGCTTCTTACAAGATCCTTAATGATGTTTCTCTCCAGGACTATTTTCTAAGAATCACTGATTTTTCTCACCAAAATGTTCATATTATAATGGCAGGCAAATGGAAGCTTGAAGAAATAAGAAATAAATTTAAGCCAAATGTATCATTTTATTCACAGTCATAGAACAATAGCACAGTGTAAATCATACAAAAAGACCATTGTATAAAAACAAAGTGATTTTCTACTGAGAATACAGCTTGCATAGAGGGTTATATATTTGTTACTTTTGTTTGCAACGTTTAAACCCAATGTCTTCCCTAATCCTATCTTCAGAATATTTTCTCTTATGATGAGTACAGTTTTGTCACAAGATAGCTATTACTTTGTAACATTTAAAGGGGACATTATTCCCAAAATTCTGAGGTTTTTTTCTTTTCATTTCTTTTCTTTTCTATTCTTTTTTGTTTACTTTCTTTTCTCTTCTGTCTCTTTCTTCTCTCTCTTTTTCTTTTCCTCTATTTTTTTTGATGATAAGTTAGTGAATAGTTGTGAGGTCATCTGGAGCATAGGAAACTTTCCAGTGGCCAGTCTTTCAGAAAAGAATGATATTCTCTCTCTCCCCCTTTTTATTTTTTTAATCAATTAACAGCTACCAATAGTTTCTACGAGGCAGGGCTTATTCATCTATGCAGGAATTTTGGCATGGCTTATTCTTCTGCTCATAACCATGGGGGCTTAGAGTTCTTGAATGCAACAGCCACTGTCTCAAGGAGACTTATTAGAGCATTTATCTACATCCCAAACTCTTATGTTCTTTTGAAGAACTTCTGAAGCAGATCATTGACTTAAGAAGAATCACGGCAGTGTATTTCAGAGCCAGCCCATAGCAAAAGTTCCTAAGTTAATGTTTAAGGAAAAAAAAGAATTGACAAAATTATGGCAGTACAGCAAAATATAGTCATATGTGGGTTTGTGATTTTGACTATAACTAATATTTTATGATATTTTTATTGAGCCTAGAGCCTGATACATACTGAATAAATTTTATATTACTTGCTATGTTTTCACACCTTGTTCATAATTCTTAAATGGAAGTAGATAACTAGTTAAGTATACAAGTAGTTTTTAAATTTCTTCGGATATAAATGAACACCTATGCAATTGCTTCTAATACATTGCTATCTATAGTATGCTTGAAATGATCTTATAATGCAGGCACTTGGTTTTATAAAGGTATGATTAACATTTTTTAGATATTTGTGCAAAAAGATTAATGTGTATGTTACTTTTCATAATTCCATTTGGATTAGATTAAAGGGTGAAAACATTTTGGGAAATCATTTATGAATGACAGTATTGAAATTTAAGGATGATGTGATGCTTGCATGTGATCATACAAATTGTTAAAACAAGGCCTCTTGAGAAGCAGGGCCTTTTTGGTCTCTGAGGTTTGTGAAGACTCATTATGCTCCAACTTGAGTATGCACTCTAAAGAGAAGAAAATTTTCTTTCATCAAGTGCTTCTCAACCTATGGTGACTGATACTTTTCAGATTATGTGTAGCAATTTGACTCCTTACATAATTCTTTTGGGGATATTTTTACATCTTTACTTATTCAGGAAAAAAAAGGAAAATTTATCATTTAATTCATGTGTCTCCCAACCTGGCAAATTATATTTTCAATTTAAACTAACCTTTCCTTTGATTGTCCCACTTGAGGCTCATCTGTCATGGCCCTCTTGGGTGTTTTAGTTTTCTTTCTCTTTAAATATCAAAAATCTGTTTTTCAGAGACACCAATATGCTACATTTTATTATAAATAATTCCCCATCTCAACAGGGTGATCTAGTGTATGTCAACTATGCACGAACTGAAGACTTCTTTAAACTGGAACGTGAAATGAAGATTAATTGTTCTGGGAAGATTGTGATTGCCAGATATGGGAAGGTGTTCAGAGGAAATAAGGTAAAGAAATAATGTCCTTTCAGGATAGTAGATAGACTCGAGATCAAAGGTTAAATAAGATATAAATACTGCACTGTTTCATTATAAGTAAAATCTTAATTCAAAAAAGTAAGAGCAAAATATACACAGAAAAGTAGGAGTGATGGGCCTATTTGTTATTAAGTAGGGAGAGAGAGAAAAAAGGGAGATAGGATCATAGGTGGATGAGTATAATCTGAGCCATGCTGTTCATGTGTGGATTTACTATAATTAATCCCATTATTTTGTACAGTTCATACAAGTTGATAACAGTTTTAAAGTTTACCTCTTTCTGTAACATGAAATATTATACTGTGATATATTTTACAATTGTTATGAGATCATGATTCTCTTATCTCTGTATATTCTACTTTATAAGGAAGACACACTAACAGAGAGTGTTCTATGAGTTGTATTGTTGAAATTCTATCTGTATTTTCCAGGGTAGATGTAGCATATATTCTGTACCTGAAAGATTTTATGACTTACCAATAAACACAGACAAACATACACACACACACACACACACACACACACACACACAAATTCACAGTGGATTTCCAATTAGTTTCCAGTACCATATATATATAAAATCTTCAAATATTTTCTAATTAAATTCAAGGTAGATCATTATTATAGTTAATGCAAAATTTTTTATTCCTTCTCAGCTGTGGATTTAGTGGGAACTTGACTTATGGATTCTACATTCTTATTCTGCTTCTAAAATATCAGAGAGGATAGAAAATTCTTCCTCCCACTGTTATGGGAGTGTTCTACATTTGCCACTCTGCAAAATCGTTAATTTTTAGATTATAACTTGGGATCTATGGCACTTAGCTGTAGTCACATGTGACTCTGAGACAGCAAGAAAACAAGTTTAAGCCCTTCCTGGGCTACAGAGTGAATTAATGTTTAACCTTGGAATCTCAGTGAGACCTGGTATTTAAACTAGAAGATGAACTTTAACTTTTTGTGTAATGTGATTTTGGCATCTGCTATTATTAAGTCTGTAACACCTTACCTAAACTGAGAAAAAAACCCACCATGTTTTTTTTAATATTTTTATTTTCTATATTCTTTTTTTACATTCCAAATGATTTCCCGTTTCCCGGATCCCCCCTCTCCATATGTCCCATAAACCTTCTTCTCTCCATCCATTAGGTTAAAAATGCTCAACTGGCAGGTGCCAAAGGAATCATTCTGTACTCAGACCCTGCTGACTACTTTGTTCCTGGGGTGAAGTCCTATCCAGATGGCTGGAACCTCCCTGGAGGTGGTGTCCAACGTGGAAATGTCTTAAACCTTAATGGTGCAGGTGACCCCCTCACACCAGGTTACCCAGCAAACGGTGAGTGACCAGATCCCACCCATCATTTTAACTGACCATTTCAAATGATGTGTAAAATTTCTTTGTTCAAAATGACTAAGAATATATTTTTCTTATTCTCTTTTATCTTAGAAACGGAAATGCTTCAAATTCTGAAAATTATCTGATCATGTTCCTTACCCCATAATTTAAGACTTCACCCTGATATCTTTGAAACTCTGACTTTTTGAAATATTAAAATGTAATATGGTCCATGTTTAATATAATGTATGACACATGTGGGTAGAGACAGAGTAAAACACAAATATATTTAAAATAAATTTGTAGCATCTACTGTGAATACCAACACTGAATGTGGGTTAAAAAGCAATATGAGTGGATTCATGTCTGTTCTAGTCTGCTTTTTTTCTGACAATGAGTTTTAGCCAGATTGGCCATTCTTGTTAAAGAGATGTACTCAAAATTTATAATTTTCATGAGGACAGCTTTTAATTTTCTAGTAATGAATAAGAAAAAGGCCTCAAAAAGTGATTAGGTAGTTCACTGAAGATACAGAGTCTAAACAGTGCACTCAGAATACAGGAGCCTTTGCCACTTTGCAAAGATCAGTAAAAATTGCCAAGTAATGTTTCCTAAATGACAGCTTCTGAATACCTTACCAACCTTACAGGAAACAGGTATTATGATTTCAGACTTGGAGGAAAATCAGACTTAAGTTTCAACAGTCTGGCCATATTCACTATACCACTAAGCCCTTAGGACACTGGAGTTCAAAGTCACAGTGTGGTCTCAGAGTCCACATTCTTGTCTTTTGATGAAACTCTGCCTGGTCAAGCATTAACAAACAAGTTAAATTCTTTTGGGTGTATTTAGATATCAGATGATTTCTACAAAATCTGTGTTCACTTACTTTGCATAGTTTGGAACAGAGTAAGGTTTTATAATTCGGATAAAGAGTTTGCCCACGTACCTCTGATGTTTACATGTTGATTTTTCATCTCTGATCTATCAAATCATATATATCTAAAATACTTGTTTGAAGGGTTTGTAAATCATTCTTAAATCACAGAGCACTGACACAGATATGTTCATTATTTAAAATAACTTTATATTCTTCTACTGTTTAGCAGAGTCACAATGTGGTGGATAACCATTGGAAGGCTTTCTATGATTCTGCATTTGACCCCATTCTCGTCTACTAAAGCAGTATTAAATGGGCTCAGTGACTAGTAATACAATGTGTAAAATATGGAGAGTAAGGTGATTGAAAGTTCATGGAAAATTGGAGGAAAGGAGTGGGAATGAATATATGATATTTATTTTGATATACACATATCAAAATATATGTTTACATGCATTAAATTATCAAAGAATAACAAAAAAGAACCCTCTGATATAAACATATAAAGGGACATACAAATGACAAGGAACTCCACGAGATTTTTATTTGCTCTAACTTTTCATTTTTACACTTAAAAAAATTTCTTCCGCTTAAGCTAAAATTTTGAAATTAAAAAAAAGTAATTGTAACTTCTATTCATGATCTGAATATTTAAAATATTGGACTTTTCATGGAAAGACATGTAATTCAAATTGATATTTGTCACTTTTGGAGCCCTTATATTTTCATGCTCATTTAAATTTTGCCTTCTCTCTGTTTTTCTTTCATTGAAAATAGTTTTTTTTTCATACACACATTCTGAATATGCTTTCCTTTCTCTTAATTCCTCTGAGGTAAGGATGTTCACTTTCTCTCCCATCTGAACCCACACCCTTCCTGCCTTATTCAAAAACAAATAGCTATCTAAAAAATAAAGTAAAATTAGATGGAAAAATGAAATAAATTGGAATATGACAAAACAAGCAGAAGATAAAAAGCCAAAGGAAAAGAACAAGAAACATATAGATACAGAGACACCTAGAGGAATGCCTTAAAAACATAAAACTGGAAGCCATACATAAATGCAAAAGGCCCATACGGTAAAAATAATCCCCCAACATAATTATGCAATGAAGAACCTTCAGTGACGCAATTGAGTAAATTTTTTGCCAGTCATTTCCTGATGGACAATGAGACTACTCTTAAGAACACTTTATATACCCATGGAATTCTCTTGGAGAAAACTAATATTTCATTTGTGATTGGTTATCTATTGGAAATAGCTTTTGGGTTAGGGATGGAGGCTTTTGTCACTTTTAGTTCTAAGAACCCATCTAGCACAGACCTATTGCAACTGGGCATGCTGCCACAATCTCTGTGAGTTCATATGTGCATCATTTATGTTATATTTATGAAACCTTGTTTCATTGGTATTCTTTATCCCCTCTGGTTCTTCCTGCTCTGAAGGGTTCCCTGAAACATGAAGGAAAGTTGTAATGGAGACATTCTTTTTAGGAATGAAAGTTCCAAGGGCTCTCATTCTGTGAATATTGTCCCATTGTGAATCTGGTGAAGGAGTACGATTCTCTGATGATATCTGAGTGGTAGCAGATTGTCATTAGGAGACATTTTATTGCTACATTCCTTTAATAGAAATGTAGTATTTGATTTTCTTTAAGTGCCTGGCCTATCCAGTTTAAGTTTATTGCCCATGTGAGCAGTGTCATGAATGCATTCTCTTTTATGGACTGGGCATTAAATTCAATCAGATATTGTTATGTTTCTCTCACAATATTTGTGCCTTTATTTCCTAGAGAACCTTACAGGCAGATCATTATTATAAATTGAAGGATTTGTAGCTGGGTTGGTGTTTAGCTTTCTCTTTTGTAGCATCTACAGTTCCTTTCAATACTACGAATAGTCAACAGTATGTGGGGGTGAAGGCTCTAGGTAGGCTGCAACTCAAATTATCCACCTTCAATGATATTTGTAGATATTGTCTTCAGCAATAGGGCATTATCTTCAGTTTCTGGGGAGCAATTAATAGCCACAATAATATATTCGGTAGTTTGGAATTTTCCATGGTACCCAGTATGGCCAACAACTCAATTATATATAACCCATTTCTAGCACTGAAAGTTTCATTTGAATAAGAAAGATGTCTAGTTGGAGCTTTGTCTCCACCATTATTAGATTTAGAGTTAGATGTTTGCCAAGACACAATTCACATATCAAATGATTTCCAAGAAGGAGGAAGGAGAGGGCCCTGGTTCTGGAAGAGCTTGATGCAGCAATGTATGGGATTACCAGGATAGAGAAGTGGGAGGGGGTTGAATAGGGAACAAGCAGAGGGAAGAAGGCTTATGTGACTTATGGGGAGGGGGGACCAGGAAAGGGGAAATCATTTGGAATGTAAATAAAGAATATAGAAAATAAAAAATACAAATAGAATAAAAGAATTCTCAGACAGACAAAAATCATTTGAGATGGTTAAAAAACAAAAAGAAACATGTACTGTTTTGGGTTTCCAAATGGCTCCTCAAATGACCCTTAATTTTTGCTGTCTTCTCCCTACTCTGTATTCCCTCTGTCATTCTTGGGTTAAGAATCAGCAATGGAAGTGGACAATAGAACACTTCTCTGTTTGTCATTTTTTTTTTCTTTTTTTGCATCCACATTACACATTCATTTTAGTGGTTTTATTCTTCTCTCATACATTACATGCCATCCCTCCTCCACTCCCTAAAACCTCTCACCTCTCTTCTGCACCCCTCTCAGATCCACCTGTCCTCTGCCTCATCTTAGAAAATAGCAGACCTCTGAGGAACAGCACCCCCAAACACAGCAAAACAAGCTACAGTAAAACTGGCATGTACCAGCACATCAAGGCTGCATAATGCAACCCAGTATTTAGAAAAGTATCCTACAAACAGGCAAATAAGTGAGGGACAGACTCCGTACCACTTGTTAGGATTTCCACAAGAATACAAGCTATTTATTCATAATATATATGAAGAGGCCTATGCTAGACACCATGGGCTCCCCTGATCTCCTCAAATTCCCAAGAACGGCTGAATACAGATTAATTAAAAGAAAAATCAGTAGCCATCCTATAGACAAATGACAAATGGGCTGAAAAAGAAATCATGGAAACAACACCCTTTATAATAGCCACAAATTATATAAAGTATATTGGGGTAACTCTAACCAGGTAAATGAAAATTCTGTATGATGAAACTTTAAGTTTTTGAAGAAGATATTAGAAGATGGAAAGTTCTCTCATGCTTGTGGATAAGTAGGATTAATTTAGAAAAATGGCTATCTTACAAAAAGCAACAAAGTTTCCATGTAAAAATTCCAACACAATTCTTTACATAACTTGAAAGAATAATACTCAACTTCAAAATTTTTTAAAAAAAATATGACATCTAAAGCAATCCTGTACAATAAAAGAACTAGTGGAGGTATCAACATCCTTAATCTTAACCTATATTACAAAGCTCTAGTTATAAAACCAAATAGTTTTAGCATAAAAACAGTTTCACCAATGAAATCAAATAGAAGATGAAGAAATATATTCATACAACTATGAACAGCTGAGTTTTTTATAAAGAATCCAATAGTATACAATTGGGAAATGAAAGCATTTTCAGCAAATGGTGTTGGTCTAATTGGATGTCTGAATATAGAACAATGCAAAATGACCCATAACTATCATCATGCACAAAACTCAAGTGTGATAGCTATTCCTGGTTGTCAAGGTGGCTACATCTGGAATGAACTACAATCCATAAATGGAGCACACATACATGTGATCCAGATCTTGAGGCTGGAAAACAGGCTTCTGACCCAGTTCTGAACATGAAGATCTTGAAGCATAGCAGCTATGAAAACTTTAAACCCAGACAGTACAATACCTCTCTTTAATCTCCGAAGATTGAGGCAGGAGATCTCTGAGTTCAAGGTGAGCCTGGCATAAAGCAAGTTCCAGGTCCAGCCATAGTGGTACATACCTTTAATCTGGAACACATCTTCTGCTGGAAGTTTACATAAGGACCCTGGAAGAATGAAGAGTTACTTTTCATCCCCTGGTTATAACACATCTTTTGGAACCTTAGTCTTCAGGATTCCAGCTTATATTGAAGACCAGTTGAAACAACTAGCCTCATGGACTGAACAACTACTAGATTTTTGGACTTCCCATTCACAGGTATCCGTTGTTCTGTTAGTTGGAATAAAGACCACAAGTCATTACAATAAATCCGTTTAATATATAGAAACATTCCATAAGTTCTGTGACTCTAGAGAACCTTACACCAAGTCAATGTGCATCAAAGACCTTAACATAAAACCTGATATACTGAATCTGTTATAAGAAAAAGTAAAGGCCAGCCTTAATGCATTAGCATAGGGATATCTTCCTGAACAGAACACTGATAACAAAGGCACTAAGATCAATGATTAATAAATGACACTTTAAGAAAGTAAAATGCTTCTTTCTATAAAGAATGTCACTGCATGACATCTTTACTTAAAGATATATATCTTTAAAAAATTATATATATATATATATATATATACATATATATATGTATATATATATATATATATAGAGAGAGAGAGAGAGAGAGCTCTATCTGCATGTATAGCTGTATGCCAGAAAAGGGCATTAGATCACATGAGATGCTGGGAATTGAACTCTTGACCTCTGGAAGAAGAGCCAGTGCTGTTAACCACTGAGGCATCTCTCTCCAGCCCCTGCTTCACTATTTTAAGAGATTTAGTCTAGGCCATCATGTGACTTCATATTCCAACAAACATGTATGGGAGTTTCAATTTCCCCACAATCTTTTTGACACTTGGAATTTTACTATTTCTGGAATATATGGAAGAATTTGTTTAATCTTACTTACAACCCCCCTTTGAAAAACACTGTTTTTAATAGAAAAATTATGTCTTTTTTTTTCCTCCTCAGAACATGCTTATAGGCATGAGTTGACAGAGGCTGTTGGCCTCCCAAGTATTCCTGTCCATCCAATTGGATATGATGATGCACAGAAACTCTTAGAGTAAGTTTGCCAGAAAAAATAAAAAAGATTCCTTTTTTGTATTTTCATTCTTGACAATTTTCAGATATTTGAGAATTTTCAAAGTTTAGTACTATACTCTGAGTGATACAATGTACACGTGTTCTTGTAAATTTAAAGAATACTGATTCAGATTCTGAAATGTATTTTGTATTTGGATAATCAATGTGTGACACCCATAAAAATGATCATGGATCAATTCCTGAAACTATAATGTCAAAAGACCCATCTCCATGTTTGTGACACAGTCACGTTTCCATAATGTTCTCAGGCAGGCAATGGTTGTTTGTGTCAGGCATGATAGAACAGATTTATTCTGGAAGTCTAATATTCCTTAGAGGGAAGTCTTTTAATTTATAACTACGTGATAACCTTGCACAATTAAATGTTGTATTGTCATTGCCCTTTCTTCTACTTTTTTCCCTTCCTTTTTCCTTTATCCTGTATCAGTGAACCTCTGAACACTTTCTCACCCTTCTCTAACTTCCTATTCTATGCATTCCTCAGCCTTTTCTCACTGAGTCTCATATTCATCAATATTTTTGTTTTTAAATTTGTACCTCTTTGAGGAACAGAATAACAATGTCAGAGCCACTAACGTTCAGTTTTTAATCTGTTCCATTCCTGCCATCATTCCTCCTCTTTTCCTTTCCTACTCTATTCCATCTGCCTGCCCCTCCTACTGGACTTCCTTCTGTAAGAGAAAGGAACTTCTATAAAAGAAAGATTATAGAGTCAAAGCATTCTTTACCAAATATCCAGGTTCTTCATTTAGTTCAAGACACTCCCCAAGTTTGCATAGGTTGGGTTGTATTGGGTTTATGACAGGGTCTAACTATGTAGCACAGGCTACTCCTGAATTTCTGACTTTCTTGGCTCAGACTCCTAGATACTGGTATTATAAGGGTCCCCCATTACGCAGGCATTTTTAATCATTTCTTTATCACATCTGTAAGAAAACATCTTATGAGCTAGTTTGAGGTCTCCAGTTTCACAAACAAGGATCCTGATATCTAGAATTTGGAATTATGTGTCCAATCTACAGGCAGATCATTTTGGGGCTATTAGCTGTGCCACTTAGATCAAGATTCAGTATGTGGTACAGCCTATAAGAGCATAATGTACTACACACACACACACACACACACACACACACACACACACACACACATATATATATATATATATATATATATATATATATATATATATATATACAGTCAAGGCATTTATATTAGTTAAAAATGAATATGATTATAGTATTATTAGTAATAGTGGGAAGATTCAAATAACGAAAAATGTCAGCACCTTCAAACATGTCATTGGTTAAGATACTATAAAATTTATAAAATGCAGAATAATATTGGGCAAGAATATTTAATAATATAGACTGTGTTTGTGATACATTAAGTTAAAAAGCAGATTTGGGGTTTAGAGGTCTGGTGGGGTGGAGGTGGTGGTAGGGACATCCTCATGGAGAAGGGGGTCAAGGAGGAGTTATGGGATATGAAACAGACAGAGGGTAGACTGGGAGGGGCATAAAATCTAGAGTTTAAGATAGATAAATAGATAGATAGATAGATAGATAGATAGATAGATAGATAGATAGATAAAAGTTTTTTAAAAGAAAGTAAAGAACATTTCTCTTTTTTTAAAAAAGCAGATTTTTTAAAGCAATATGTTATATGGTTCTAGTTATATAGCATTTAAAATGAGCACATATTTTCTTGTAATTAGAAAGAGAATGCATGATATTTTATAAAATTTAATGTAAGCTTATATAGTCATGTCTACTAGTTTGCTGGTCTGGATCAATAGATGCATATTAGATGTGTCCAAATTAAGTTAATATAATTATTTAATTAAAAATTACAAATGCTGTTTATCATAAATTACACCTAGCTTCTAAGTAGGCAGTTTTGAGTAGGAGGTTACATATTTTGTTGCTGAGTTCATTATCACATTATGATATTGCAGTCTGTTTAGCCATTCACCAGTTGAAGGGCAGTTGAGATTGTTCCCTATCTTTGCTGTTATTAAAAAAGACATTATGGAGAGTTGTGCATTTCTTGACACTATAAACCTCATTTTTCTGGTATACATTTTTGTGACACATAAACACATTTACTTTGATAAGACAAAGACAAAGGAGTGGGAAGCTCTGTTGGGTAGGATTGGGGGGGTAATCTTCATGGAGACTGGATGGGGAGGTATGTGATATGGAACATCAGAGGGTGGACTAGGATGGGGATAAAATCTGTAGTGTAAATTAAAAAAATTAAAGAAAATTAAAAGAATGAAATAAACAGCCAACTTGAAGCTGGAAAAAAAGACAAAAACAAGAAGATTGTATTACTGTAACTTTCTTATCAATATATGAATAGCATTCTCACATTATTTACATGCTTTGATGAAAGCACATTTTATATATTAATATTTCAAAGTAATAGGTTCATTTTGTATTTTCTTTGAATGTTAATAGTTTTATGAACTTTAAAAAATCATCCATTCTCATTATGTCTTTACAGTGTCATGTTAGCATATTTTACGTAGGATAACTTTGGTAATGCTTCTTTTGCTAATACATTGAAGAATTCCTGAATAATTGTTGTTTGTGTACTGTGAGTGCTAGGTGTTCACAGAGGTTAGAAGAGGGCATGAAGAGTCCCATGGAACTGGAGTTACAGATATGTGTGAGTCAACATGTGAGTGATGGGAACCCAAATCAGCCCCTATGTATAAAGATCAATATTTCTTACCCAATGAACTATATCTCAACTCCCCAGAGATATATTTCTTTCCTATTGAATTAAGATTCATATGGTATATTCTGATCACAATTTCCTCTTCTTCTCACAGATTCTCTCAACCTCCTCACCTTACCAATTCCATACCTTCTTCTTTTTTTTAGAAAACAAACTGGACAATTAAAAATATCAAGAATAAAACAAGCAAAATAGAAAAATGAAGGTCAAAAATATATATGAAACAGATGCACACAGAGATGCACACATAAAATACATAACACACAAAATTAGAAATAAGAATAAATAATTGAAAGAAAAGTATGGTATAGAATTTAAAATAAAAATATCATTGAGATAGTTTTGTGTCTGCATTATACAGCTGGAAGTGGGCCTTCACTTAAGTGTGATTTGTATGCTCAGTGAGACACAACCTGAGAAAAAAATTTTCCTTAGCTAAAGGTTGTCAATTAGAGATAGCTTCTGGGTTAGTGATAGCCATTCACATCAACTTATCCTCTCTCTTGTGGCACCCAACTGACTTGAACCTGTGCAGACCCTGTGCATGCTCTCACAGTTGGTGAGTTCATATGTGTATCAGTCCTGGTATGTTTAAAGACAGTTTCCCTTGAGTCCTGCATTTATACTGACTCTTATAATATTTTTACTTACTCTTCTAAATAGCTCCCTGAGTCCTAAGTGAAGGGATTTGATAAAGACTTCATAATTAGGATATGGTGTTCCAAGGTCTCTCACTCTCTGCACACTATCCTGTTGTCTGTCTCTGTATCAGTGCACATCTCTCATAGGAAAAGGTTCCCCGATGCTGGTTAGATGAGACACTTATCAATAGGTATAAGATAATTTTGTTAAGAGTCATTTTATTTTGATCTTTTAGAAGTACAGCTTTATTTGGTTTTCTCATTGGCCAGTAGTTTCAAATTGTTAGACAGGAGAGCAGTGTCAGATATGGGTTCCATCTTGTAGAGTGGGCCTTAAATCCAATCAGATTTTGGTTGTTTATCTGAACAATATTTGTCGCACATTTTCATCTGTATATTACAGAAACAAGTCGTTACTGTTTAAGAGTTTCTAGTTGGGCTGCCATTTAGCTTGCTTCTCCAATAGCAGACTTCAGATTCTTCCTTTATACATATGTTAGAGAGTCAGATTTAAAATATGGTTTTCCATTACACAGTAGTAACAAATGTTAATTCTTATAAATAATTTAAGTATCAACTACATCTCTTACCACCATAACTTTGGCCATTGCTATTTGTTCAATCTTATCCTCATGTTACTCATCAACAAAGTTGATTTGATAGTAGACACTACTTTGCAGGAGTGGCAGAGAAGGTCAATGGTTATTAAATGCAAAACAATTTGTTCTATTGTTTGCTCATAGAAGCTATTATGAGAAGATGATCTAGACCAGCAGATGACCTGGTATTTTAACAAGATGTTTCAAAGTTTATGTAGGTAATAATTTCTTTTCATGTCCAACAGGCACATGGGAGGCTCAGCACCCCCTGACAGCAGCTGGAAGGGAGGATTAAAAGTGCCTTACAACGTGGGACCTGGCTTTGCTGGAAACTTTTCAACACAGTTGAGATATTTTTATAATGCCTTTATTCAGAATACTTTAAAAGAATACAGTTATCAAAGATGAAAAAAGTTATAAAACCTAGTTACTACCATCAAGCATTAAAACCAGAAGTCAAATGAGACAATGATTTGGCTTATTAAAATTAGTCAGTTTTAGTTAAGACTGCTGGGACCCCTGAGATTTCTCAGACACTGAGCCACTGACCAGGCAGCATAGAGTAGGTGGTCCGAGGCCCCCAACATATATACAGCAGAGGACTGTCAGGTCTGGCTTCAGTGAGAGAAGATATGCTTTGAGGCCCCAAGGAGTGGGGAGGTCCATTGAGGTGGGTTTGGTGAAGGGTAAATCCTCTTGGAGATAGGGAGTAGTTGGAATGGGATGAGGAAATTTTAAGAGGGTACCCAAGGAGGGGACTAATGACTAGACTATAAAAAAGGTTTAAAATTAGTGTTACTTTTCTTCACTTGATCTTAGTCAAAAGGCTGAGAAGGGATAGTTTTACTTTTCTTTTGAGAACAACTATAAATCTTTTTAAATAATGATGGAGGATTTAAGAAATGTAAGTGTCAAATCTGTTAACTAGTATTCTCAATGATTGTAATTTTTATATTTGAATTAGAAAGGTCAAGCTGCATATTCACTCCTACAGTAAAGTGACAAGAATCTATAATGTCATTGGCACCCTCAAAGGAGCTGTGGAACCAGGTAACTGGATTATGTGTTTTGCAAATATTGGTGGATCAAATGTCATTTATCCCTGCTGAGTAAAGCTCATGCAAAAACAATGTAAGACATTCCAGTTATAGCATATAATTTGTCAGATGTGTTGTAAGAACAGGAACAGGAAAGTAGGGGGCAATTAAGAATGATAAGCTGCTTTGTTTGTTTATTGATGAAATCTGTTCTAAATACTATGTTCTAATCATATTTTCCCATCCCTCATTTCCTATCGGATCCTCCCTACCTCCCTACCTATGTCTCCACACATCTCCATGCTTTATTTCTTTTTCTCCTTAAAAAACAAATAGAAATGCAAGCAAACAAAAAAAAAACAATAAAATAAAATAAAAACAGAATAAAACAAAATTTAAAAGAAGAGATTGAAAAAAGGAGAACCATGAACAGTACATATATGTAAAGATACAGATGCACAAAACCTATAAATACAAAAAAATAAGAAAACATCATTCATAAACAAAAGATCAGAAAGGTTGAAAAATGCCCAATTAAAGCAATATGAGGCAAAATAATTTCCAAAAGTACTGCTAATTTAATTTTCTGGTGGCTATCTACTGCTGGGCATGATGCCTTCCTTAAGTGTTGATTGGATATATCCTGAGACTTAGTTGGAGAATTATGCTTATTTTGTTATATCTTTTGATACTTTAGAATGTGGTTCTTGCTTCAGTATGATTTACTTTATTATTAGTTTTAACATAAGCAGTTCAAATTAATCATATACATTTCTTAGGAACATATATCACTTTTTTTTTTCTGAGACAAGTTCTCAAGTAATTGGACTCAATTTTATAATTTTCTTCCAAATGCAAACATTGCTGTTTTATGGAATGCTGTAACAAGAATCAACAATCTTTTACTTAAGAACCAAAAGTTTTATAAAATTAAAGCTTAAATGTACTAAACAATGTGTTTTATATACACATACAAACTGCACATTATAGTTATATGTGTTTTATATACACATATATAGTTTAATTTATACATATTTATGTATATATGCATTTAGTTTATACATATATATGTATATACCTATATATTTTAGGATATATGAGTACATATATATGTATATGTGTATGCATAAGTGACTTATTGAATATTATTAGATGATTGTTTTGTACAGGATCTGTGACACATGTTGGAATTAGGGGAGTGTTGAAGCATTCATAAATCAAGGTCAAGGAGGTCATGATATAAAAGAAGAGTTTGACATTTAAGGGTGATAAATACCTAAACTAATGTGAAAAGACTCTCCTCCAGATGTTCAACCCGAGCAGCTTTTTCTTCCTATAGTAGACAGAAATGGTCACAGGCAGATATTGATTGGCTTAAGGAGTGGGTCTAAGAAGGGAAGAACTGTGTTTTCTATGAAAATGATCGGGACAAAGTAGCAACAGGTTTAGAGAACTGTGAGGAGCTAGGCAGATAATTTCTAATGTTTCTGTTATCCATATATTTATAACTTCAATAATTCATCAAATTAGTTTTAAAATTAGATTCATACTTTCAGCAGATAGATGAAACAAAAATCTGAGCATATAACCAATGTGTACAAGCCTTAGGAACCTTAATACTTTTTCTCAAAGTTATAAAAACTATTGAGTCATTTGTAGGTTACTATGCCTGAGATACTTGATATGTTGATTTGTAGACAGATATGTCATTCTTGGAGGTCACCGAGATGCTTGGGTGTTTGGTGGCATTGACCCTCATAGTGGAGCAGCTGTTGTTCATGAAATTGTGAGGAGCTTTGGAACCCTAAAGAAGAAAGGTAAGAGAAACAATGAGTGAAAAACCAACTTCTGGGAACTTAAGTTTAATCATTTGCAAAATGAGTGTAAAAATACTATCTCAGGGTCTGAGAAGTAGCTTAGTTAGAACATGTGCCTTGTGCTTCAGAAGCACTTTCCTAGATCCCTAGTACAAAATAGAAAGCCAAGTAGATAAATGTCAACCGAACATCATCAATGAAAAAGTAGCTATAACAGTGCAAATATTTTTTATATTCTATATATTCTTTATTTACATTTCAAATGATTTCCCCTTTCCTTGATCCCCCCCTTTCCGAAAGTCCCATAAGCCTGATTCCCTCCCCCTATTTTCCCATCCACCCCTTCCCACTTCCCTGTTCTGGTATTCCCCTACACTCCTGCACTGAGTTTTTCCAGAACCAGGGGCCACTCCTTCCTCTTCTTGGACACCATTTGATATGTGGATTGTGTTTTGGGTATTCCAGGCTTCTAGGCTAAGATCCGTTTAAGAGTGAGTGCATACCATGAGTGTTCTTTTGAGACTGGGTTACCTCACTTAGGATGATGTTCTCCAGCTCCATCCAATTGTCTAAGAATTTCATAAATTCATTGTTTCTAATGGCTTAATAGTATTCCATTGTGTATATATACCATATTTTTTTGTATCCTCTCCTCCACTGAGGGACATATGGATTCTTTCCAGGGTCTGACTAATATAAATAGGGATGCTATGAACATAGTGGAGCATGTATCCTTATTACATGTTGGGAAATCCTCTGGGTATATGCCAAAGAGTGGTATAGAAGGGTCCTCCAGAAGTATCATGACCAGTTTTCTGAGGAAATGCCAGACTGATTTCCAGAGTGGTTGCACCAGCTTGCAATCCATGGATTGGCAGGAGTAATATAGTTAAAATGGCCATCTTGCCAAAAGCAATATACAGATTCAAGGCAATCCCCATCAAAATCCCAACTCAGTTCTTCATAGAGTTAGAAAGAGCAATTCTCAAATTCATCTGTAATAACAAAAAACCCCGGACAGCAATAACTATTCTCAACAGTAAAAGAACTTCCAGGGGAATCAGTATCCTGGACCTCAAGCAATACTACAGAGCAATACTGTTAAAAACTGCATGGTATTGGCACAATGACAGGCAGGTCGATCAATGGAATAGGATTTAAGACCCAGAAATAAACCCACACACCTATGGTCACTTGATCTTTGACAAAGGAGCTGAAAGCATCCAGTGGAAAAGATAGCCTTTTCAAAAAATGGTGCTGGTTCAATTGGAATTCAGCATGCAGAAGAATGCAAATTGATCCATTCTCATCTGCTCATACTAAGCTCAACTCCAAGTGGATCAAGGACCTCCACATAAAGCCAGACACACTGAAACTAATAGAAAAGAAACTGAGGAAGACCCTTGAGGACATGGGCGCAGGGGAAAGTTCCTGAGCAGAACACCAATAGCTTATATTCTAAGATCAAGAATTGACAAATGGGACCTCATAACATTACAAAGTTTCTGTAAGGCAAAGGACACCATCAAAAGGACAGATCAGCAACCAACAAATTGGGAAAAGATCTTCACCAGCCCTACATCTGACAGAGGGCTAACATCCAATATATACAAAGAACTCAAGAAGATAGACCCTAGAAAACCAAATAACCCTATTAGAAAATGGAGTACAGAGCTAAGCAAAGAATTTTCACCTGAAGAATTTTGAATGGCTGAGAAGCACCTTAAGAAATGTTCAACATCATTAGTCATTAGGGAAATGCAAATCAAAACAACCCAGAGATTTCACCTCACACCAGTCCGAGTGACTAAGATTAAAACAGTACAAATATTAATGTTAATTTTATTTGTTTAATTTTCATTACATTATTAAGTTTATATGATATATCATCTACGTTTATACGCAGAGACATCTTGTAGCTCTTAGCTATAATTCAACAATAAAAACATATGCTTACTTTGCATGTTGAGAAATTGTTTACACATGTGTCATCTATTTTGATGCCAAAACAACCCTTGAGACATTTTGAGTTCTGATCCCATTTTATAGAAATTATCTATGTAATGTGTGACCGAGCTCAAAATTGGGGTTGGCACATTGTATGTTATCTTTGTTCAAAATAAGACAGAGGTGCACCACTTACATTTTAACAAACAGAATTTGCCAGATGAGTGTGTGTAAATTTTTACAATGAATGAAAATCAGCATTGTCTTAAATAAGGAACGTACCCAAAGAATGAAATGATAAGGAATGAGTGAATAAGGAACTTAAATGATACATAACACATTAGACAAAAAGAAACCCTTGAATTCAACAGTTATAGAGAAATAGGAAATTCCCTCTCTCTCTCTCTCTCTCTCTCTCTCTCTCTCTCTCTCTCTCTTTCTCTTCTCTTCTCTTCTCTTCTCTTCTCTTCTCTTCTCTTCTCTTCTCTTCTCTTCTCTTCTCTTCTCTTCTCTTTGTTTTCTTGAACAAGGTTTCTCTGTGTAACAATCCTGAATGTCCTGGAACTTAGTCTGTAGACCAAGTTGGTCTCAAACTCAGAGATCAGTCTGACTCTGCTGTCCAAAGCTAGGAATAAAGGTGTGCACCACCACTGCTCAGATTTCACTATCTGACACAACAGTCGAGGGTCCCAGATTGCATTACAGATGTTTGCAAGCCACCATGTGGTTGATGCGAATTGAACTCAGGTCCTGTAGAAGAGCAGACAGTGCTCTTAAGCAGACAAGAACCTTATAGCACTTACTAAGTGCTTCTGAAATAGTATTCCATTTAATGCTCCTGATAATCAAATAGTATCTTCTCCTTACTCAGCTATAAGTTAGTCAGATTTTTATGACACAGACTTACTAGCATCTAGTAAGTGTGAGAATCAGAATTTAAAGCTATGTTTTCTTTAACTCTAATGTCACTGTTAATTACCTCAGAGCCTACTTATCAAAGTGTAAGGTTTTCACTATGCATGAATACTGCTAAAAGTGAGCCGTTTATAACTAAATTTACAAGATAGTGAAGGAAAAAAATCACAGAGGCAGATGGCCATGTTATTTCAGAACATCATGGGAAGTTGGAATATTTTCCCACATTTTTGCCTATCACTGAAACACTGGCGATGCCAGGGATTTCTTCCTCTGTGTCAGGCATCTGCAGAAGAGAGAGCTTTCTTGCTCTTGGGCAATGGTAAAATATATAAAATGTCTTGTGACTTCATGAGCCTTTCACTGTCGACATTCTTCTTTTTACAATATGACTATACTACTTAATTCTAGCAAGTACCATTTTAAAAACATATAAAATGAATTTGTGTAACTAAGGGTGAGAACAGCAACAATTCTTCCTTTTTACAATGAAAGTCTTTGCCATTTTGTGATTTTCCATCTTGGAGACTTCTGTCTTAAGTGTTATATATTTTTAAAGAATTTATGTGTTATTCACATGTCTTTTAGGATGGAGGCCTAGAAGAACAATTTTATTTGCAAGCTGGGATGCAGAAGAATTTGGCCTTCTTGGTTCTACTGAGTGGGCAGAGGTTGGTTGACAGTTTTCTTCTATGTAAATTTTCTGAAGTGACAAACGAGTTGGGTCTTTACTGTGAAGCTTGTAAAAATGACAAATGAATCCAGTCAAACAATGCTTTGACTTTTTTCTAAAATGTCTTGGATGTTTGTTCAACATTATACTATTACAAATAATGTTCTATATACAAAATTCATGTTTCAGACTCACACATCAAGTTACTTTATAAGTGACCAAATAAAAAAAAATCATCTCATCATGTTTTAACAATGTTTATAATTTTGTGTTGGACTACATTCATTACTCAGCTATTACTCAACTGCATGTTGTCCATGGGCACAACTCAGACGGCTAATTATCCAAGTGGATTTTATCGTTCAAAAATCTGTAAGAGGGCAATAACATAACTCAGCTGGTTAAGGCACTTGTTGCCAAACTGTTGATTTGACTAATTATTGAGACCTAGATAATTGGAGGAGATAACTGACAGCTGCATTCTCTCCTCTGATGACCACACATGTGACATGACATGTATGCTCATATAACACACATATAGGCAATAAATACAGAAATAAAAATATAATATTTTTTAAAAATCAAAAAAATCTCATTTGAAGAATTCATTTTTGTTCCAATTTTAGAAATACCTCATGTCAATTATTGAAATTTAATTTGTTTTTTATAATATAATATAGTAAATAAATTAGTGTACTGGAAACAAAATACAAAACCAAACAAACAAAAATTGGCAATTTCTCTTTTAAATTCATTTTTCACTTTACATGCTGATATCAGTTCCCACTCTCCTCCCAGTAACCCCTCACACAGAACCTCCTCCTATTACTCTCTTTCCTTCTCTTTTAAAAAGGAAGAGTTCTCCCTAGATATAATCCCTGTATTGGTACCCCTGTACCTCCGTACCACCCAAGCACATTAAGTCAGTGTAGATATAGGCACAGCGTCTCCCACTGAGTCCAGATAAGGTGGCACATTTTAGAGAATGAGATCCACATGCAGGCAGACAACAGATTCAGGGAGAGTCCCTTCTCCTGTTTTTGTGGAGTCCTGCATGAAGATGAAGTTAGTCAGCTGCTATATATATGCAGGCCCTAGTTCCATACAAGCCATGCTTGTTCTTTGGTTGATGACTCAGTCTCTAGGAGCCAAATGGTTCTAGGTTAGTTGACCGTTGGTCTTCCTGTAGAGTACCTATCCCTTTACAGTCCCTCATTCCTTCCCCCAACTCTTCAATAAGACACCCAGAGCTCCATCTAATGTTTCACTGTAGGTCTCTGCATCTTTTTACATTGGTTGCAGGATGGAGAAACTCTCAGAAAACAGTTATGCTTTGTTCCTATCTGCAAGCATAACAGAGTATTATTAATAGTGTCAGAGATTGGTTCTCACCTAAGTGGTGGATTTCAGGTTGGGACGGTCATTGGTTGGCCATTCCCTCAGTATCTGCTCTATCTTTGTCTCTGCACTTCTCATAGGTAGGACACCTTTTGAGTTGAAGGCTTTGTGGATGGGTTGCTATCTTTATCCCTCCACTAATAGTCCTGCCTGGCTATAGGACAAAGTTCACAATCAATATCCTCCACTGCTCAGAGTCTCAAGTAGAGTTGCCCACATAGAAGCCCAGGGTGTAGACCATCTGAAGTATCTGTCACATTCTAGAACCCCCACCACCACTGCCAGTTTCCCTTCTCTCTCCCCAACTCTTCCTGAATCTGATCCCCCACCACTTTCCTGTTCTGCTTTCCATTCCCTCTCCCACCCAGTTTCCTCCTATCCAGCACAGGTTTTTTTTTGTTTTTTTTTTTTTTTAATGTCTCCCTCTGAGAAAGATTCACCCGTCCTTCTTTGTCCTTACTTGTTATTTGGTTTGTTTGGGTTTGTTGATTTTAGTATTGTTATCCTGTAATTTATTGTTAATATCCACTTATAAGTGAGTACATATCATGCATGTTCTTTTGTGTCTGGCTTATCTCACTATTGCTAATATCTATTTATAAGTGAGAACATACCAGGCATGGCTTTTGGGTGGAATATAACCTCACTCAGAGTGATTTTTCTAGTTCTAATCACTTACCTGAAAAATGTATGATGTCCTTGTTTTTAATAGCTGAGTAGTATTGCATTGTGTAAATTAACAACATTTTCTTTATCCTTCATTCAGTGGAAGGATATATAGATTGTTTCTACTTTCTGGATATTACAAATAAAGGTGCTAAGAACGTAGTTGGGCAAGTGTCCTTATAGGAAGATGGGACAACTTTTGAGTATATGCCCTAGAGTAGTATAACTGGGTTTTCAAGTGAATTATTTCCAGTTTTCTCAGAAACTGCCAAATTGATTTTCATAGTGGTTGTATAAGTTTGTAATCCCACCACTAATAGGAGAGTATTTCCTTTGCTCCAGAACCTTGCCTGCATGTGTTGCCCCTTGAGGCTTTGTCCTTAGCCATTCTGATGCCTGTAAGAAAGAATCTCAGGGTGGTTTTCATTTCATTTGCCTGATGATTAAGGATATTGCATCTTTTTAATTGCTTCTTGGACATTTGAAATTCCTCTGTTGAGAATTTTCTGTTTAGCTCCGCATCTCATTTTTTAAAATTTGGTAGTTTGTTTTTTTCTGTCGTCTGACTTCTTGTGTTCTTTACATATTTTAGATATTTAGTTCGCAGATGAATGGTTGATGAAGATCTTTTGCCAATTCATAAGCTCTAATTTTGTTCTAATGATGACAATGTTTTGCCTTAAAGAACCTTTTCCATTTCAGGAGGTTCCATTTATTAATGGTAGAACTTAGTGCCTGCATCTTTAGTGTTCTGTTCAGGAAGTTGTCTCCTATAGCAATGAGTGCAAAGCTATTCCCCAGTTTCTGTTCTATGAAATTTAGTGTATCTTGTTTTAGGTTGAGATTTTCGGTCCATTTGGACTTGAGTTCTGTCTAGGGTGATAAACATGGATCTATTTGCATTCTATATGCAGACATCCAGTTAGACAAGCAACATTTGTTGAAGATATTTTCTTTTTTCCATCATAAAGTTTTGGCTTCTTTGTCAAAAATCAGTAGTCCATTGGTATGTAGGTTTATTTCTGGGTCTTCAATTTGAGCCCATTGATCTACCTGTCTGTTTCTATACCAATACCATGTGGCTTTTATATTATTACTTTGTAGTACAGCTTGAAGTCAGGGATTGTGGTATTTCCAGAAGTTCTTTTATCATTCAGCATGTTTTTTAGGTATCCTGGGTGCTTTGCTTTTCCATATAACACTGAGAATTGTTCTGTAAAGGATTTGGATGAAATTTTGATGGAGATTCCATTGACTGTGGATTGCTTTTAGTATCTGTATTGAAAATCATCCATTTCACCTAGATTTCCAATTTTGTGGAGTGCAGACTTTTAACGTAAGACCTCTTGATTCTTTGAATTTCCCATTTCACCTAGATTTTCAGTTTTGTGGAGTGCAGGCTTTTGACTTAAGACCTCTTGATTCTTTGAATTTCCTCAGTGTCCATGCTTGTGTATCCCCCTTTTTTTTTTATTTCTGATTCTTTTTTTTTAATTTGTATCTCTGCCTTTCAGTTAATTTGGCTAAAGGATTGTCTATCTTGTTGATTTTCCCAAAGAATCAGCCCTTGGTTTTGTTGATTCTTTGTATTATTCTCTTTGTTTCTGATTTTTTTTAGTCCTGAGTTTATTACCTGGCATCTACTCCTCTTCAATCTGTTTGTTTCTTTTTCTAGAGCTTTAAGGTATACTTTTAATTTGCTTGTATAAGAACTCTAGATGAAGGTGTTTTCAACCTCATAGGAAAAACAACAACACAAACCAACCAGACCCTCTAAAGCTCCCTGGGACTAAACCACCAACCAAAGAGTCCATAGGGGGTACCCATGGCTTCAGCTGGATACATAGCAGAGGATTGCCTTATCTGGAAACTGGGAGGGGAGACCTTTGTCCTGTGGTGTCTTGATGACCTAGGTGGTGGGAATGCTAGTGTGTTGAGGCAGGATTGGGAGGGCAGGTAGGGGAGCACCCTCATAGAGGGAGGGGGAGGCAGGAGGGGATAGAGGTCTTGTGGAGGGGAAACTTGGAAGGGGGATAACATTTGAAATGTAAATAAATGAAATAACCAAAAAAAAAAAGAAATCTTCAATTGCTTTATGAAGACATTTAGTGTTATGACCTTTCCTCTTAGCTCTGGCACAATAGTGTCATGTACATTTGGAAATGTGCCCTCGTTGTTGCTGAGTCTTTAGTTTCTTTATTTTTTTCCTTGATTCAGTGATCATGGAAGAGAGAGTTCATTTTCCATGAATATGTTGGCCTTCTGTTGTTTCTAATAGTGGTGAATTGTTAACTCTAGCCACATGCCAGAGCTCTCTTGATTCTAAACACACTACATGCCTCAGGGAAGAGGGATACCAGGAGAGGGAAGTGGGAGAAGGTTGATTGCAGAACAAGGGGAAGGGAAATGGCTTATGTGATTTTCAGGGGGGGGGGATGGGATGAGGAAAGGGGACAACAGTTAAAATGTAAATAAATAATATATCTAATTTAAAAAAAAGAATGAAAGACACACACACACACACACACACACACACACACACCAGATTTATTTTTAATATGACTAACTAGTTCAGTGTCTGCATAATTCTAAACCTCCACTCTCCAGTATTAGTGGTTTAACATTTTTCTAAATCTATTTTTTTTTTAATCTTTTGTTTCCCAGACTCAAGTCTTAGGGCCAATTCCTTGGATTCTTACATGTTAGTGGGCCTTTTACACTAATTTCACTGTTCCTCGTCATGGTGATTTTGTCTTTTCTTCTTCATCATACATCCCTTGCCCATGCAGTCTAAAAGTCCCACCTCATTGGTTGTATATCTTTTTTTTCTTTTTGTTTTTTTATTGATATATTTTTATTTACATTTCAAATGATTTCCATTTTTCTGGGTCCCCACTCCCCGCAAGTCCCATAAGCCCTCTTTCCTCCCCCTTTTTCTCCATCTACCCCTTCCCAATTACCTGTTCTGGAATTCCCCTATACTCTTGCACTGAGTCTTTCCAGAACCAGGGGCCACTCCTCCATTCTTTTTGGACAGCATTTAATATGTGGATTATGTCTTGGGTATTCAAAGTTTCTAGGCTAATATCCACTTATCAGTGAGTGCGTACCATGATTGATCTTTTGAGATTGGGTTACCTCACTTAGTATGATGTTCTCCAGCTCCATCCATTTGTCTAAGAATTTCATGAATTCATTGTTTGTAATGGCTGAATAGTACTCCATTGTGTAAATATACCACATTTTTTGTATCCATTCCTCTGTTGAAAGACACCTAGGTTCTTTCCATCTTCTGGTTGGTTACTACAAATAGGGCTGCTATGAACATAGTGGAGCATGTATCCTTATTGCATGCTGAAAAATCCTCTGGAGATATGCCCAGGAGTGGTATAACCGGGTCCTCAGGAAGTCACATGCCCAGTTTTCTGAGGAACCGCCAGACTGATTTCTAAAGTGGTTGCACCATCTTGCAATCCCACCAGCAGTGCAGGAGTGTTCCTCTTTCTCCACATCCTCGCCAACACCTGCTGTCTCCTGAGTTTTGGACCTTAGGCATTCTGACTGGTGTGAGGTGAAATCTCAGGGTTGTTTTGATTTGCATTTCCCTAATGATTAATGATGTTGAGCATTTCTTAAGGTGTTTCTCAGCTCTCCAAAGTTCTTCATGTAAAAATTCTTTGTTTATCTCCGTACCCCATTTTTAATGGGGTTATTTGGTTCTCTGGGTTCTACCTTCTTAAGCTCTTTGTATATATTAGATATTAGCCCTCTGTCAGATTTAGGGTTGGTGAAGATCCTTTCCCAATCTGTTGGTTGACGTTTTGTCCTTTTGACAGTGTTCTTTGCCTTACAGAAACTTTGTAGTTTTATGGGGTCCCATTTGTCAATTCTTGCTCTTAGAGCATAAACTATTGGTGTTCTATTCAGGAACTTTTCACCTGTGCCCATGTCCTCAAGGGTCTTCCCCAGTTTCTTTTCTATTAATTTCAGTGTGTCAGGATTTATGTGGAGGTCCTTGATCCATTTGGAGTTGAGCTTAGTACAAGGAGATAAGAATGGATTGATTCACATTCTTCTGCATGTTGACCTCCAATTGAACCAGCACCATTTGTTGAAAAGACTATCGTTTTTCCACTGGATGCTTTCAGCTCCTTTGTCAAAGATCAAGTGACCATAGGTGTGTGGGTTCATTTCTGGGTCTTCAATCCTATTCCATTGATCCGCTTGCCTGACATTGTACCAATACCATGCAGTTTTTATCACTATTGCTCTGTAGTAAAGTTTAAAGTCTGGGATACTGAATCCCCCTGAAGTCCTTTTACTGTTGAGAATAGTTTTAGCTATCCTGGGTTTTTTGCTCTTTCTAGCTCTATGAAGAACTGGGTTGGGATTTTTATGGAGATAGCATTGAATCTGTAGATTGCCTTTGGCAAGATGGCCATTTTAACTATATTAATCCTGCCAATCCACGAGCATGGAAGATTTTTCCATTTTCTGAGATCTTCTTCGATTTCCTTCTTCAGAGATCTGAAGTTCTTGTAATATAGGTCTTTCACTTGTTTGGTTAGAGTCACCCCAAGATACTTTATGCTGTTTGTAGCTATTGTAAAGGGGGTCATTTTCCTAATTTTTTTCTCAGTCGGCTAATCATTTGAATATATAAAGGCTACTGATTTGCTTGCATTGATTTTGTAGCCAGCCACTTTGCTTAAGTTGTTTATCAGCCTTAGGAGTTCTCTAGTAGAGTTTTTAGGGTCACTTAATTATACTATCATATCATCTGCAAATAGTGATAGTTTGACTTCTTCCTTTCCAATTTGTATCCCTTTGACCTCCTTATGTTGTCTAATTGCTCTAGCTAGGACTTCAAGAACTATAATGAAAAGATATGGAGAGAGGGGGCAGCCTTGTCTAGTCCCTGATTTTAGTGGGATTGTTCAAGTTTCTCTCCATTTAGTTTGATTTTGGCTACCAGTTTGCTGTATATTGCTTTTACTATGTGTAGCTATGGGCCTTGATTTCCTGTCCTTTCCAAGACTTTTAGCATGAAAGGATCCTGAATTTTGTCAAATGCTTTTTCAGCATCTAATGAAATGATCATGTGGTTTTTTTCTTTGAGTTTGTTTATGTAGTGGATAGCATTTATGGATTTCCTTATATTGAACCATCCCTGCATCACTGGGATGAAGCCTACTTGATCATGGTGGATGATCATTTTGATGTGTTCTTGCTTATGGTGGGCAAGAATTTTATTTAGTATTTTTGCATCGATATTCATAAAGGAAATTGGCCTGAAATTCTCTTTCTTAGTTGGATCTTTGTGTGGATCAGTGTAATAGTGGCTTTGAAGAAGGAGATGGGTAGTGTTCCTTCTGTTTCTATTTGGTAGAAAGTTTGAAGAGTATTGATGTTAAGTCTTCTTTGAAGGTCTGATAGATTTCTGCACTGAAACCATCTGGTCCTGTGCTTTTTTTGGTCAGAAGCCTATCTTTGACCCTTCTATTTCTTTAGGGGTTATGGGTCTGTTTAGATGGTCTATTTGATCCTGGTTTAAGTTTGGTAATTGGTATCTGTCTAAGAAAATGTCCATTTCCTCCAGATTCTCCAGTTGTGTTGCGTATAGGCTTTTGTAGTACGATCTGATGATTTTTTGAATTTCCTTGGTTTCTGTTGTAATATCTACGTTTTCATTTCTAATTTTGTTAATTTGGATATTTTTCTCTGTGCTCTTTGGTTAGTCTGGCTAAGGGTTTATCTATCCTGTTGACTTTTTCAAAGAACCAGCTTTTGGTTTTGTTGAATCTTTGTATGGTTCTCTTGGTTTCTACTTGATTGATTTCAGCCCTGAGTTTGATGATTTTCTGTCTTCTTCTCCTCCTGGGTGAATTAGCTTCTTTTTGTTCCAGGGCTTTCAGTTGTTCCATTAATCTTCTAGTGTATGCGCTCTTGAATTTCTTTTTGGAGGCATTCAAAGCTATGAGTTTTCCTCTTAGCACTGCTTTCATTGTGTCCCATAACTTTGTGTATGTTGTGCCTTCATTTTCATTAAATGCTATGAAATCTTTGATTTCTTTCTTTATTTCTTCCTTGACCAAGGTATCATTGAGTATTGTTCAGTTTCCATGTGTATGTGGGCTTTCTGTTGTTTTAATTGTTATTAAAGACCAGTTTTATTCCATAGTGATCTGATAGGAGGCATGGGATTATTTCGATCTTCTTATATTTGTTGAGGTCTCTCTTGTGACCAACTATATGTTCTATTTTGGAGAAGACACCATGAGGTACTGAGAAAAAGGTATATTCTTTTGCTTTGGGATGAATAGTTCTATATATACATACATACATACATATATATATATATATATATATATATATATATATATATATATATATATATATATATATGTTAACTCCAACTGGTCCAAAGCTTCAATTAATTTCACTGTCTCCTTGTTTAGTTTCTGTTTTCCTGATTGGTCCATTGGTGAGATTGGAGTGTTGAAGTCACTCCCAATTATTGTGTTAGGTGCAATGTGTGCTTTGAGCTTTAGTAAAGTTTCTTTTATTAATTAGGGTGCCCTTGTGTTTGGGACATAGATGTTCAGGATTGAGCGTTCTTCTTGTTGTATTTTCCTTTGACCAACAAGAAGTGACTTTCCATGTCTCTTTTGATGACATTAGGTTGAAAGTCAATTTTATCTGATATTAGAATGGCAACTCCGGCTTGTTTCCTGGGACCATTTGCTTGTAGAATTGTCTTCCAGCCTTTTATTCTAAGGTAGTTTTTGTCTTTGACACTGAGGTGTGTTTCCTGTATGCAGCAAAATGTAGGGTCCTGTTTATGTAACCAGTCTGTTAGTCTATGTCTTTTTATTGGGGAATTGAGTACATTGATGTTAAGAGATATTAAGGAGTAATGGGTATTGCTTCCTATCATTTTTGGTTTTCATTTTATACTTGTGTGGTTATCTTCTTTGGGTTTGATGAAAGAAGCTTAATATCCTGCTTTTTCCAGGGTACAGTATCCCTCATTGTAATGGTGTTTTCCCCCTACTATCCTTTGTAGGGCAGGTTTGTGGAAAGATATTGTGTAAATTTGGTTTTGTCATGGAATATCTTGGTTTCTCCATCTATAATAATTGAGAGTTTCGCTGGGTATAGTAGTCTTGGCTGGCATTTGTGTTCTCTTAGAGTCTGCATGAGCTCTGCCCAGGATCTTCTAGCTTTCATGGTCTATGTTGAAAAGTCTGGTGTAATTCTGATAGGTCTTCCTTTATATGTTACTTGCCCTTTTTCTCTTACTGCCTTTAATATTCTTTCTTTGTTTAGTACATTTGGGGTATTGATTATTATGTGACGGGAGGTATTTCTGTTCTGGTCCAGTATGTTTGGAGTTCTGTAGGCTCCTTGTATATTCATGGGCATCTCTCTCTTTAGGTTAGGCAAGTTTTCTTCCATAATTTTGTTGAAGATATTTGCTGGTCCTTTAAGTTGTAAATCTTCACTCTCATCAATGCCTATAATCCTTAGATTTGGCTTCCTCATTGTGTCCTGGATTTCCTGGATGTTTTGGGTTACAAGCTTTTTGCATTTTGCGTTTTCTTTTACTGTTGAGTCCATGGTTTCTATGGTATCTTCGGCATCTGAGATTCTTTCTTCTATCTCTTGTATTCTGTTGTTAATATTTGTGTCTGTCGTCCCTGATTTCTTCCCAAGGTTTTCTATCTCCAAAGTTGTCTCCCTTTGTGCTTTCTTAGTTGTTTCTACTTCTGTTTTTAGATCCTGGAAGTTTTTACTCAGTTCTGTCATTTGCTTGTTTGTGTTTTCCTCTAATTCTCTAAGAGATTTTTGTGTTTCCTCTTTCATGAATTCTGCCTGTTGATCAAAGTTCTCCTGTATTTCTTTGCATTTCCTCCTCACTGGCTTTTGTATTCTCCTGAATTTCTTTCAATGATTTTTGTGTTTCTGTTGTAAGGGCTTCTAATTTTTGATCCATTTTCTCCTGAATTTCTTTAAGTATGTCCTTCATGTGTTCCTGCACCAGCATCATGACCATTGTTTTTAAATTCACACCTTGTTTTTCTCGTGTGTTGGGGTATCCAGGACTTACTATTGTTACAGAATTGGGTTCAGATGCTGCCACAATGCCTTGGTTTCTGTTAGTAACGTTCCTACTTTTGCCTTTAGCCATCTAGTTCTACCAAGTGTTAGATGGTCTTATTGTCACTAGCTGGTGCTTCAACCTACTGTGGATCTTTAAGGTTATTTCTGCAACACTGGATGACTGGGTTTCCTCTGGCACAGATTACTGATATGCTGCCTTCCTCTTTTGTGCCTTTGGAGCCCTACTCAGTCTTGCCTCAAGCAATGTTATACTTAGGTTGTCAAGGTCAATCAGTTGTTCTTTGTCTGCTCTATTATGGAGTGAAGATAGTGTGGTGGGGGTCACGCCCTCTGTTGATTCTCACATTGGATACAGGTCCCACGACCGACTGGCTTGCAGATGAACCGCCTATGTGCTCAGTTCCTGAGTGTAGGCAGACCCCCTGATTGATTGCATATTTAAATCATAATCTCTGTTGGTTTCATTATTTCTCCATTTAGTTTCTGTCTGGAAGACCTGCCAATTGGTGAAAGTGGGGTATTAAAATCTCCAACTATGAATATGTGCAGTTCAATGTATGATTTAAGCTTTAGTAATGTTTCTTTTATGAATGTAGTTGTACTTGTATTTGGGACATAGATGTTAAGAATTGAGATGTCCTCTTGGAAGATTTGTCCTTTAATGTGTATAAATTGTCCTTTTCCATATTTTTTGATTACTTTTGGTTGAAAATTTATTGGATATTAGAATTGCTACTCAAGCTTGCTTCTTGTGTCCCTTTGCTTGGAAAACTTTTTCTAGCAGATTACTCTGAGGCAGTATTTATCTTTGTTGCTGAGGTATTTTCTTGTATACAGCACAATGATGAATTCTCTTTAAAAGTCCATTCTGTTAGACTGGATTTTTTTTCCTGAGGAATTGAGTCCAACAATGTTGTGAGATATTAATGACCAGTGGTTGTTACTTCCTGTTATTTTGATATTGGTGGTGGGAGAGAGAGAGAGAGAAAGAGAGAGAGAGAGAGAGAGAGAGAGAGAGAGAGAGAGAGAGAGAGAGAGAGAGAGAGAGAATGTGTGTGTGGTTTTTTGCTTCTATTGTTTTTAATGATGTGAAATCATAGATTTTTTTTTTGTTTTGTTTTCTTGAGTGTAGTCAGTTGCATTGGGTTGGAGTTTTCTTTCTAGTATCCTCTGTAGTGCTGGGTTCTTTGAAATACATTGTTTAAATATGGTTTTGACATGAAATATCTTGGTTTCTCCATCTATGGTGACTGGATGTTTTTCTGGGTATAGTAGTCTTGTCTGACATTTGTTGGCTCCTATAGTCTGTAAGACATCTTCCCAGGCCATACTAGCTTTGAGAGAACATATTTATAAGTCCAGGGTAAATATGATATGTCTGCCTTTATATATTACTTAGCTTTTTTTCCTTAAAGTTTTTAATATTCTCTCTTTTTTTTCTGCACATCTAAGGTTTTGGTTATTATGTGGTGGTAAGACTTTCTTTTCTTGTCTAATCTCTTTGGTGTTCTGTAAGTTTCTTGTACATTTATAGGCATGATTTACTCTACATTAGGCAAATTTTCCCCTATGATTTTGTTGAAGATGTTTTCTGGATTTTTGAACTGTAAACTACCTCCTTCTTCTATTTCTATTGTTCTAAGGTTTGGTTTTGTCATAGTATCCCAAGTTTCTTATCACGTTGTATAACCATATCTTCTATCTCTGAGATTCTCTCTTCTATCTTTAGTATTCTGTTGGTGTTGGTAATTTCTGCTCTTTTTCCTAGCTTTTACAACTTTTCTTAATTGCTTCTATTTCATTTTTTTCAGGTCTTGGAAAGTTCTATCCATATCCTTCACCCATTTCATTGTATTTCTCCTGTATCTCTGTATATTTATTTGCTTCCTCCTTTAATACCTCTACTTATTTGAATATATTCCTGCATTTCTTGATTATATTTACCCATTTCCTCTTTGAAGACATTCAGCATCTTTGTAAAATTTGATTTAAGTTCATCTTCTTGTGCTTCAGTTTCCTTAGGATATCCAGAGTTTTCTGTAGTAGGATACTTTGGCTTCAGTAGTACCATATTGCCCTGAGTTTTGATTGTGTTTTTACATTGTTCTTAAGACATCTGATTTTCTCTGGTGATGGCTGCATGATTCCCATGGCACAGGGGAGCTGTAGGTGACAGTGGAGTTTAGGAACCTGACCATGCTGGCTATACCTCTGATAGACTCCTCTGGCAAGGGATTGATGAGGCAAACTTCCAAGCTGATAGTTCTTGAGGGCCCCTACAGGCTACCACAGTGAAGCAGAATAGTCTTGGTTCCAGCAAGAATCCTCAGGACTGAAGATAGAACCAAGAGATAGACATTGGAGGCCAAGAGACAATGAGCAACTTATCTCTGTAGGCTGTGTCCCTGGCATACCCTACTGGGAAGGGATTGGTAGGGCTTGGTTTCAAGCTGGTCATTCCTGGAGCCTTCAGTCTTAAACAGGGAAGCAGGATACTCTTTGAGTCCCTCCTGTGTCCTTAAGAATGAAGGACAAGCCCAGGTCTACAGAGTGAAAGTTAGAGGACCACTCAACTCAAAACATGCCAATTTCTAGTATGATTATTACATACCACCGAAATCAACTCCAACTACAAGTCACATTGACCGATCGGGTTCCACAACAAGCCATGATTTGTACTTATCTTCTTATCTCAGTGATCTCATGACTGTTATACATAGCAGAAAATGATGCAGAAGGAGTATTAACCAGTAAACCTGAATAATAACTCCATTCAAGTGTATATCAGCTTGGAGTGACAAAGAAATAAAAATATGGAGTTTTGATATCTATTTCATCCTCTTTCAAAAATGCTGTTAATGCTCATGTAATTCCTATAAACATAGATATTACAGGTTTCTCCAAATACCTGCTATACAACTATCAACGAAGATATAGTTTTCTTCCACAATAGTCTCATTCTCATGTCAGAAAAATCCATGAATATTTCAGGAAGTAATTTTTCTTTAGAATTATTATTATTGTTATTGTTATTATTATTATTAACTACTATTTTCATTACTTTAAGACAGTCTCTTTATTTAGCTCAAACTGCCCTGCAATTTTCACAATTCTACTGCCTCAGTCCCTTAAACCACTATACTGTGATCAATATTTTTATTTACATTCAGAAATGTACGTACTTTGCTGATTTTTCTCTTACAAACAAAATTCCTAGAAAATTCAATGTTTTGGAGACCAAAGTGTTCTATGGGCTTTTGCTACACTTAGTTTTAAATTGTGCAATCAGCCATAATTACCAGTAGGTGGTAATATCCTACCAGAGAAATTGGACCCATTGTCAGACTTTCTTTGTAAATTTTCTGACCAGTATCAAGGAAATCACTCCTGCTAATGTTACAACAGAATTTGTGAAAGTTTACTTTTACTGAAAAATCTCATAAACAGATGTTCACTAAAAATTGTGATTGATGCTTTTATTTGTTTGAATTTCCAATTCCCTTTCATCTTCTGTATCTGAACTCTTTATCCTCGCAAATGTGATAAAGTACAATTTGCTCTTATTTCTCATTGTCAAACCCTTTCTTTGAGATTTTATATGCCAAAATGTGGGAATTATGATCCAATTTCATTCAGATCTCTACATTAAAAAATGGCAAATATGCCTTAGGTGGGTGGGAATTAAATTTATTCTTATAGTTTATTAAATTTCTTGTTATAGGAACATTCAAGACTCCTTCAAGAACGTAGTGTGGCTTATATTAATGCTGATTCTTCCATAGAAGGTAAATACTCTTGGCCCATTGCAGAACAATGATTATTCTGGAGGTAATAATTTCATCCTACCATAGAAAGAAGCCCATTAAGATGAAGTTAGGATACTTGTGAGTGATTTCACATCTTTTATTTGATTCACGACTGACTTCATGAGTAATTAAGAGGCATTTCGCCCATGGTGTGTCAGTACTAGTTCAGGAAGACTGCATTCCTGAGCTTTCCTCTTCTACCAGAATCTCTTAAATATGGTGATAATTACCTTATATAACATATAATGCTTAAGTCACAAACTTGAAGAATCTTTTGTTTTTGAATGACATATATGATACTTATCTATAGGGACTGGTGAGATGGATTAGCCATCACAGGCAATTTGAGAGAAGCCTGACAAACTCAGGTGTATCTTAGAAACCCATTTAAAGATGGACTGTGAGGACACAGAAGCAGACTGGGAGCACACAGCTTGTTCCGGCAGCAGGGGAGCTTAGGTTCCAGTCCTGAGGCCTCTGGCAGGAGCACTCAGATCGCTGCTTCGGGATCCAGAACAGCCTGGGCTGCAAAGCCACATCTCCAGGTCCTGCAAGAGGCAAGAGGGACAAATGGAGGCTGGCTGGGAGGAGTCAGTGTTCTCTTGTGAGTCCAGCAGGTCCCTGTGGCAGGAGCCTTCAGGTGTCTGCTTCGGGATCTGAACAGCCTGGGCCACAGCACCCTGTCTCCAGGCAGTGCAGGAGGTCAGCTGTGCACCAGAGGCCACCTGGGAAGAGGCATCTTGCACCAGTGAGTCCAGCATTGACAAGACCAACTAACACCAGCGAGAACTAGATGGCTAAAGGCAAATGCAGGAACGTCACTAACAGAAATCAAGGCAATATGGCAGCATCTGAACCCAATTCTCCTTTGACAGCATGTCCTGAATACCCCATCACACCAGTAAAACAAGATTTGGGTTTAAAATCACTGGTCATGATGCTGGTACAGGAACACATGAAGGACATACTTAAAGAAATTTAGGAGAAAATGGATCAAAAGTTAGAAGCCCTTACAAGGGAAACACAAAAATCATTGAAAGAAATTCAGAAAAATACAAAAGCCAATAAGGAGAAAAGGCAAAAATCACTTAAATAAATACAGGAGAACTTTGGTCAACAGGCTGAGGTCATTAAAGAGGAAACACAAAAAGCTCTTAAAGAATTACAGGAAAGCACAAACAAGCAAGTGAAGGAGCTAAGCAAAACCATCCAGGATCTAAAATCAGAAGTAGAAACTACTAAGAAAACTCAAAGGGAGACAACTTTGGAGATAGAAAGCCTTGGGAAGAAATCAGGGATCATAGATGCAAATATCAACAACAGAATACAAGAGACAGAAGAACGAATCTCAGATGCTGAAGATACCATAGAAACCATGGACTCAACAGTTAAAGAAAATGCAAAATGCAATAAGCTTGTAACCCAAAATATCCAGGAAATCCAAGGCACAATGAGAAGACCAAACCTAAGGATTATAGGCATAGATGAGAGTGAAGATTTACAACTTAAAGGGCCAGCAAATATCTTCAATAAAAATATGGAAGAAAACTTCCCTAACCTAAAGAGAGAGATGCCAATGAATATACAAGAAGCCTACAGAACTCCAAACAGACTGGACCAGAACAAAAATACCTCCCATCACATAATAATCAAAACACCAAATGTATTAAACAAAGAAAGAATATTAAAGGCAATAAGAGAAAAAAGCCAAGTAACATATAAAGGAAGACCTATCAGAATCACAGCAGACTTTCACTTGAAATTATGAAAGCTAAAAGATCCTGGGCAGATCTCATGCAGACTCTAAGAGAACACAAGTGCCAGCCAAAACTACTATACCCAGCAAAACTCTCAATCACCATAGATGAGAAACTAAGATATTCCATGACAAAACCAAGTTTACCCAATATCTATCCACAAACCCAGCCCTACAAAGGATAATAGGAGGAAAACACCAATACAAGGAGGGAAACTTCACCCTGGAAAAGCAAGATAGTAACCTTCTCTCATCAAACCCAAAAGAAGTTAACCAATCAAGTTTAAAAAACAACATCAAAAATGACAGGAAGTAACAATCACTATTCCTTAATATCTCTTAAAATCAATGGACTCTATGCCCCAATAAAAAGACATAGACTAACCTATTGGATACGTAAACAGGACCCTACATTTTGCTGCATACAGGAAACACACCTCAGGGTCAAAGACAAACACTATCTTAGAGTAAAAGGCTGGAAGACAATTTTACAAGCAAATGATCTCAGGAAACAAGCTGGAGTAGCCATTCTAATATCAGATAAAATTGACTTTCAACCCAAAGTCATCAAAAGAGACTCTGAGGGACACTTCTTGCTGGTCAAAGGAAAAATACAACAAGAAGAACTCTCAATGCTGAACATCTATGCTCCAAATGCAAGGGCACCCTCTTTCGTAAAAGAAACTTTATTAAATCTCAAAGCACATATTGTACCTAACACAATAATTGTGGGTGACTTCAACACTGCACTTTCCTCAATGGACCGATCAGGAAAACAGAAACTAAACAGGGACACAATGAAACTAATTGAAGCTTTGGACCAATTAGGTTTAACAGATATATATAGAACATTCTATCCTAAAGCTAAAGAATATACCTTTTTCTCAGCATCTCATGGTACCTTCTCCAAAATCGACCATATAATTGGTCACAAGACAGACCTCAACAAATATAAGAAGATCGAACTAATCCCATGCCTCCTATCAGATCACTATGGGTAAAAGTGGTCTTCAATAGCAACAAAAACAACAGAAAACCCACATACACGTGGAAACTAAACAATATTGTACTCAATGATAATTTGGTCAAGGAAGAAATAAAGAAAGAAATTAAAGACTTTTTAGAACTTAATGAAAATGAAGACACAACATACCCAAATCTATGGGACACAATGAAAGCAGTGCTAAGAGGAAAACTCATAGCCCTGAGTGCCTCCAAAAAGAAAATGGAGAGAGCATACACTAACAGCTTAATGACACACCTGAAAGCCCTGGAACAAAAAGAAGCAATTTCAGCCAGGAGGAGTAGAAGGCAGGAAATCATCAAACTCAGGGCCGAAATCAATCAAGTAGAAACAAAGAGAACCATACAAAGAATCAACAAAACCAGGAGCTGGTTCTTTGAGAAAATCAACAAGATAGATAAACCCTTAGCCAGACTAACCAAAGGGCACAGAGACAGTATCCAGATTAACAAACTTAGAAATGAAAAGGGAGATATAACAACAGAAACTGAGGAAATTCAAAAAATCATTAGATCCTACTACAAAAGCCTATACTCAACACAACTGGAGAACCTGGAGGAAATGGACAGTTTCCTAGACAGATATCCGACACCAAAACTAAATCAGGATCAAACAGATCATCTAAACAGTCCCATAATACCTGAAGAAATAAAAAGGGTCATACAAAGTCTCCCAACCAAAAAAATCACGGGACCAGATGGCTTCAGTGCAGAATTCTATCAGACCTTCATAGAAGACCTAACACCAATATTCTTCAAACTATTCCACAACATAGCAACAGAAGGAACTCTACCCAACTCGTTCTATGAAGCCACAATTACGCTGATACCAAGACCACACAAAGATCCAACAAAGAAAGAGAACTTCAGGCCAATTTCTCTTATGAATATTGATGCAAAAATACTTAATAAAATTCTTGCCAACCGAATCCAAGAACACATCAAAATGATCATCCACCATGATCAAATAGGCTTCATAGCAGGGATGCAGGGATGGTTCAATATAAGAAAATCCATCAATGCTATCCACTACATAAACAAACTCAAAGAAAAAAAACCATATGATCATCTCATTAGATGCACAAAAAGCATTAGACAAAATTCAGCATCCTTTCATGCTAAAAGTCTTGAAAAGAACAGGAATTCAAGGCCCATACCTAAACATACTTAAAGCAATATACAGCAAACTGGTAGCCAACATCAAACTAAACAGAGAGAAACTTGAAGCAATCCCACTAAAATCAGGGACTAGACAAGGCTGTCCTCTCTCTCCATACTATTCCACAACATAGAAACAGAAGGAACTCTACCCAACTCGTTCTATGAAACCACAATTACGCTGATACCAAGACCACACAAAGATCCAACAAAGAAAGAGAACTTCAGGCCAATTTCTCTTATGAATATTGATGCAAAAATACTTAATAAAATTCTTGCCAACCGAATCCAAGAACACATCAAAACGATCATCCACCATGATCAAATAGTACTATATCTTTTCAATATAGTACTTGAAGTTCTAGCTAGAGCAATTAGACAACATAAGGAGGTCAAGGGGATACAAATTGGAAAGGAAGAAGTGAAATTATCTCTATTTGCAGATGACATGATAGTCTACTTAAGTGACCCGAAAACCTTCACCAGAGAACTCCTACAGCTGATAAACAACTTCAGCAAAGTGGCTGGTTATAAAATCAACTCAAGCACATCAGTTGCCTTCCTATACTCAAAGGATAAGCAGGCTGAGAAAGAAGTTAGGGAAATGACACCCTTTACAATAGCCACAAACAATATAAAGTATCTTGGTGTGACTCTAACCAAACAAGTGAAAGATCTATATGACAAGTACTTCAGGTCTCTGAAGAAGGAAATCGAAGAAGACCTCTGAAAATGGAAAAATCTGCCATGCTTGTGGATCGGCAGGAATAATATAGGTAAAATGGCCATCTTGCCAAAAGCAATCTACAGATTCAATGCAATCCCCATTAAAATCCCAACTCAGTTCTTCACAGAGTTAGAAAAAGCAATTCTCAAAGTCATCTGGAATAACAAAAAACCCAGGATAGCTAAAACTATTCTCAACAACAAAAGAAATTCTGTGGGAATCAGTATCCCTGACTTCAAGCAATACTTCAGAGCAATAGTGTTAAAAACTGCATGGTATTGGTCCAGTGACAGACAAGTGGACAAATGGAATAGAATTGAAGATCCAGAAATGAACCCACACACCTATGGTTACTTGATCTTCGACAAAGGAGCCAAAAAACATCCAGTGGAAAAAACGTAGCCTTTTCAACAAATGGTACTGGTTCAATTGGAGGTCAGCATGCAGAAAAATGTCAATTGATTCATTCTTATCTCCATGTACTAAACTTCACTCCAAGTGGATCAAGGGCCTCCATGTAAAACCAGACACACTGAAACTAATAGAAAAGAAACTGGGGAAGACCCTAGAGGACATGGGCACGGGAGGGAAAGTTCCTGAACAGATCACCAATAGCTTATGCTCTAAGATCAAGAATTGACAAATGGGACCTCATAAAATTACAAAGTTTCTGTAAGGCAAAGGACACTGTTAAAAGGACAAAATGGCAACCATCAAATTGGGAAAGGGTATTCACCAACCCTACATCTGATAGAGGGTTAATATCCAATATATACAAAGAACTCAAGAAGTTAGACCCCAGGGAACCAAATAACCCTATTAAAAATGGGGTACAGATTTAAACAAAGAATTTTCACCAGAAGAAATTCAGATGGCCGAGAGGCACCTTAAGAAGTGCTCAACATCATTAGTCATTGGGGAAATGCAAATCAAAACAACCCTGAGATTTCACCTTACACCAGTCAGAATGGCTAAGGTAAAAAACTCAGGAGACAGCAGGTGTTGGCGAGGATGTGGAGAAAAAGGAACACTCCTCCACTGCTGGTAGGGCTGTAAGATGGTACAACCACTCTGGAAATTAGTCTGTCAATTCCTCAGAAAACTGGACATGACACTTCCAGAGGACCCTGCTATACCTCTCCTGGGCATATACCCAAAGGATTCCCCGGCATGCAATAAAGACACATGCTCCATTATGTTCATAGCAGCCTTATTTATAATAGCCAGAAGCTGGAAAGAACCCAGATGCCCCTCAAAGGAGGAATAGATACAGAAAATGTGGTATATTTACACAATGAAATACTACTCAGCAATTAGAAACAATGAATTCACAAAATTTTTAGGCAAATGGTTTGATCTGTAAAATATCATCCTAAGTGAGGTAACCCAGTCACAAAAGAATACACATGGAATGCAATCTCTGATAAATGGATATTAATTAGCCCAGAAGCCCTGAATATCCAAGGCACAAATCGCATAACAAATGACTCTCATGAAGAAGTATGGAGAAGGTCCTTATCCTGGAAAGGATTGATCTAGCATTGGAGGGGAATATAAAGTCAGAGAAAAAAAGGAGGGAGGTCATTGGAGAATGGATGGAGAGAAGAAGTTTTATGGGACATATGGGGAACAGGGATCCGGGAAAGGGGAAATCATGTGGAATGTAAACAAAGAATATAAAAAAAAAAAAGATGGACTGTGAGACCTGACACCAAAAAGTTGTATTTTGACTTCCACGGACACACCATGATTCACACACACACACACACACACACACACACACACACACACAAACAAACACATTGTATGTGATAAATTGTGACCACTCTTAAATCATATAATTTGGGAGCTGGAGGTCTAGCTAAATGATATTATTATTGATAATTTTGAACATTTGACTTGTCCAGTATTTTAACACATTACTGGGTTTAGATAATTATATCATATCAAGGACTGGACCATAATTTTTAGGGTTAAGTACAAGTATACATAGGTTCAATATGATTGAGATTTAAAACCCTCAATTTATGTTCCATTCTTTGGTTAAATGTTCATTTCTCAGGGAATATAATAAAACACGCATCTGTGAATTTATGTTAAATATAAACATAAACATAACATAAAAACCAAAGTGATATTTTTATCTATTTGCAAGTATTTTTGTAAGTAATGAAGTCTATAAAATTGAAAAAAATGAAAAGTTTTACCCTTAATGTTCTCCCCAAAAGATCTGTCCTCATTTAATTTTAGTGTGCTTCTGTCCTGTGAACTGTCATTTACTTGATTCATGTACCAGAAATATATTTGATGCTCTCTTAATTTTTGTCCATCTAATCTTTTTGTGATATATCTATCATGTATATCTATCATGTAATATAAGTATTTATTTACCATACTGTACAGAAGAGGAAGCTGTGACTCAGAGAATTCAAATAACTTCCCAGGATTACAAGGAGAGTGTTGAGTTCAAAGTCATTCTTATCTATTTTGTTTTCTTACCTTCTGTTATATCCTACAAGACTTTGGTATTATATTATAAATAAATGCTTGTAAATCCACATTTTCACACAGAAAACATAAAATGTTTCGTTTAGTGAATATTCATTGACTTATATAGTATAGTAACAACCAGAACAAATCCCCAAACAAACAAAAAAATCAAAGTAACTACAGTAAAGCAATAGAAGAACATCTATTATTCTGTAGCACATTTAATAGTGCAATTGCATTTCAGTTCTGTTGCTGATGTTGTAGAGATTGTCCATTTATGCATATGTACATTTCTATATTAAATTTGAAGTGAATAGAGAGCCATGTATGTAATTCTTTGGTCCTATGATATGTGTATTTATATTGTAACAAATGCCTTCACACCATCTCCCTCTAAGTCGCTCATATAAAAGCACTTGTGTATCAATATATGTCATATATATATAATTACATATATAATATCTATTATATATAATATAATACATGTGTGTGTGTGTGTGTGAGAGAGAGAGAGAGAGAGAGAGAGAGAGAGAGAGAGAGAGAGAGGGAGAGAGAGAGAGAAAAAGAGAGAGAGGGAAAGACAAAGAACTCATGAACATTCTGCTTCAGCCTCCTGAGTGGTGGAATTAAAATCCCACACCACTCAGCCTTCATGGACATGGATTTTACTTTGTGAATAAAAAATATGTAACAGTCCTAGAAGTAATCTTATGTTGTGGGAACATATAATGGCTAGTCCTGGTTGTCAACTTGACTATATCTGGAATAAACTACAATCCAGAATTGGATGGCTCACTTGTGATCCAGGTCTTGAGTGATGTGAAAAGCAGACCAAGGACAAGAAAATAGAATGTTACATCCAGGAGTCAATGAGATCCCTCTCAAAATTTAACATGAGCTGGAAGGGTGAAGAAGTCATGTGGATATGGTGTAAAACACTGACTCAATCTGAGGAAATAGTATTTAAAAGGGGCTTAAGGAAAAGATTTTGGGTAGAATAGGAAATAAAGATTTGGAGAGATAGCCTGTTGAGGTCTCTCCCTAATCATCAGCACAAGATTTAGCAGTCAGTGTCATAAAATTTGTTTTTATAGCTTAAGATTGAGAATAGGATTTTTAGTAAGTGCATTTTTGAAGGAATTATTTTATGTAGAGTTTAGCAACAGTTTTTAATAAATTAATAACATAAATAAAACAAATAAACCAGCTAATTCTTCTGTTTCAGGAAACTATACTCTAAGAGTTGATTGCACACCACTGATGCACAGCTTAGTGTACAACCTAACAAAAGAGGTAAGGGATGGAAAAATATTTGCAGAATTTCTGCAAATGATATTTTGGATACAATCATTATTTTAAATATTTATATTGTTTATAGATAACTTTCTGTTCTCATGACAAATATTCTTTCCTAAACTTCCACAGCTAACCATTTCTTCATATAGCATATGCCAGCTTGCCACACCTCTGTGAGTCAGACTATAGGCTGCATCCTCTCTAACATCTGTATTTTTAAAAATAGAAAACAGACTTAAGCCCCTGGAGTCTCATAGTAGCTGGAACTACTGTTTAATTCCTCTACTCTATAACTATTTTTTGCCTCCTTGTATGGTAAAGTTAGGTAACTCACAATGTACGCATGACTGAATGATTTAAATTAAAATGTACCCATTTGCGGACAAAAACTAGATTATTCCCTTCTTAATTGTTGCCTCGTACTCCAATCTTTGGCTGTATCGCAAAGGCCTGACCTTCCTTCTAGCTGTTAGTGGCAGCATATACTGAAGCTGTTTGGAGGCACTGCCTACACTTCTATGAGAAAGGATCTATAAGAGAGTGTTTCTATGGGTACTGCACATCTATTTGTACATGTGATGTACATGTTCCTGTGTGACCTTCCAGATTTCCAGAGTTGCAGGAGTGGACCATCATTCTAGCTATATGACCCACTTTTGAGACTGACCTAAAAATTACTGCAAAAATCAAGCAAGCCACAAGACCTGATCATGGGACATATTAACCAAATCCAGTGCATTTCTAAGGAAATCACAATTACTTCACATAGGAATTATAAATAAATCTTTGTATTCCAAACATGGAATTAAATCAGGAAGCATGATTCCTCCTACAGGTATAAGAAATATATTAATTAGTATTAGCATCTAGTTATTTAAGATCTATATCATTTAAATGCAGGTTTATCAGTTACTATGTAGCATGTAAAACTTAAATGCCTCAATCCCAGTGAGCGAAATCTTACTGTTCAATTATTTTAGGGCAAATTATGAGGAAGTTTGACTATTTTGTTCATCCCCTGGATTAGTGACCTTTTTCTACAGCTACTAAAGCACTGCTGGGTCAATATTAATATATGTAATTCATAAAACTTTTCTTTCCTTCTTTCTTTGTTTCATTGAGAGTTTTTTCAATCATATAAATATGTTTATTTTATAGAAGGACAGTTTTAATAATATAGTATTATAATTTTAAATTTATGTTTCTTAAGAAAATGGAAAGTGAATTTATAAATGTGAGTAACATAATTTTATTAATTTACTCCTGTTTTATAGCTTAAGATATAGTTATATCTTCTAATTTTTGTCTAATGTGAGATAAATCGAACTTATGTGCATATAATTATTAATGAGTATATTTATTACAGTATATACTACATGAACATCTACATTTTTACAAATTATTAACTATTGTAAGGATTCAGTAAATTTTTAAATCAAGCTTGCTAAGAACTATTACACTTGGCAATTATTTGGTATAAAACATTATTAAGATTCTTCCACTGAACCTAAATATCTATGGAACCTTAGTGATACACAACTGATTAAATACTCTTGGTACAATTTCATATATTCTAATTCTAAATTTTAATAATAATGGTTTTGTTTTGCTTCATTTTATTTTCACCCATAAAACTAGACAATGACTTTAAACCCTGTTGTTTGGCCCAATTACAAAAAAAACAATCAATTAAAATAACTAGTCATTATATTCTATTATTTCTCTTATATAATGATTTCATTATTTATCATTTATCATTTAAGACTTCTGCAGTCCTACAGATAAGAGGCAGTAATAAATGAGTATTTTCTTTAGTAAGAAAAGTACATGGTTTTGAGAATAGTTTTCTTTGATATAGGAAAATTGACCTATGATTGTTTTTCCACAGAGATTGATATGCTAATTTGCTGAACTTTTCCTGTATATGTCATATCTTCACACTTGCAATGAAACATATACAAAAATTTTCTCTTCAGAACTTTTCTTGTAACTCTCTAATCCCTATGCTTTTTATTGATCCCCAAATCAAAAGTATAGCAAAGAAGTACCACACAGCAGCCACATTATTGACAGCAACTTATAGATATCTTAACTCTTACTTTGCTGAAATGTAGTTTAATGCTACACTTTCTTATTAATGTACATTTATGTTTATGCATTGGATTTGTGAGAATTCTCTTGTTTATAATTTGTATAGCTGCAAAGCCCGGATGAAGGTTTTGAAGGCAAATCTCTTTATGACAGCTGGAAAGAAAAGAGTCCTTCACACGAGTTTATTGGAATGCCCAGGTAGAGCAACATTCCCAGCCCATCCATTCTACAAAGTATGGTAAAAGGGCACATGTTTTGGCTATAAAAGGGTACATTTGTTTCAATATTTTAATAAGTAACTTTCCAAATGCTCTAACATCTGACAATGTAATATTTGTCTTTACACTAAAATACTGTTTTAAAATAAAATATTTTCTTATGTTTTGGAATTATATCTAGAATTTCAAAATTTATTTTTGAGCAAGCTATATGCAAGAGGGAGCATCCAAGTATCAAAGAACAAATTTGACTTTTAATGTAAACTAAGGTGAAATGTAGAGTGGGCAATTGATTGGGACCTGTAAAATTACTTCGTTCGTTGCTGGCTAAAGACCAGAATAAAAAATTCCTTCAGAGAAGGTAGAAAAATAATCTTTTGTGGGCCAATAAAGAAAAAAATAAAATAGAGGCAGGCGGATTTCTGAGTTTGAGGTGAGCCTGGTCTACATAGTGAGTTCCAGGACAGACGCCAGGGCTACACAGAGAAACACTGTTTCAAAAATCCAAAAAGAAGAAAGTTGAGAAAAGTTTATCAAAAAAACAAAAAATAAATAAATAAAATAAATGGTATGAGAATATCATTCTCTCTCTTCCTCTCTGTCTCTCTGTCTCTTTGTCTCTCTCTCTCTCTCTCTCTCTCTCTCTCTCTCTCTCTCTCTCTCTCTCTCTTCTTGGTCTCTCTCAAGCACACACACATACACACACACATGCACATGTACACGCACACACACACACATACACACACACATACACACACACACATTGTATGCATGAAGCAAGCTTCAACAAGCTCTAAAATCTTTATTTTTTTCTCTTATACCTTATATATCTCAGCAAAATCTGAGCATAAAAATTACAATGCACCTACATTTTATTTTTCTTTTAGTGAATGATTATTTTTTAAAAGTGTGTTCCTCAATAACTTTGTATAAAAAAATGTAAGTCTTACTGGTGAAGAAACAGCAAATCATTTCCAAGAAGCTACATACATGTATAACTAAGCAATTTGTTATAAATTAACAAAAGTTTAAGCAAGCAAGTTAATTTTCTCAGCAGGTTGACTTCACTGACCAAATACAATCGTGATGACAAAGACTCAGTTATGTTAGTAATTATCTTAAAAAGTAATCATATAAAAATTTTAAAAGAATCACAAATGAAAACTTTTATTTAAAAAGCAATCATTTCTATTTTAAATCCTCTGGGTACATAACAACCTGCTCTATGTCTAACGTTATCATATTTGAAATAGTATGATTAGAGTTTAATAATTGACCTCTGGACTTTATAGAATGAAGAGAGTACTCTGAACTAATTATACTATTTTGTCTCTTAGAATTAGCAAGTTGGGGTCTGGCAATGATTTTGAAGTGTTTTTCCAAAGACTTGGAATTGCTTCAGGCAGAGTCCGATATACTAAAAATTGGGTAAGTCTAAATTAAAGATTTCGTACAGATTAAGTATGGGTATAATTTAATTAAATTAATAAGTTTTACTTTAAGAAGTACATGGAGCATTAGAGGAAGTAGAGCACTGGAAAGTCATATAGAGATTTTTCATTGTTGGGTGTCCTGCCTTTGTTACCCTGAGCCTGTTATTCACATTCCAGTTGCACTCATACTTTTTGCAGACATGTTCACAATGTTTTTCCCTTAAATCACCATTTCTTATGCTGTGTGTATTCATTCATCACTTGTGGGTCAAATGACACTTTTAGAGGTCATAATCATACATCCTTCTTATCAGATATATTCATTTTGATCCATAACAATAGCAAAGTTATAGTTATAAAGTAACAACAAAGATAGTTTTATGATTTGGTATCACCAAAATATGAGGAACTCTATTAAAGGGTCACAGCATTATAAAGGTTGAGAAATACTACCTTAAATATATTATGTTTTATATATTGAGTTGACCCAGCAACTCAATATTGACTTCATCATTTAAGTTCCTCAGAATTATGTTGGGCTCATCTTTCCTCACTTTCACTCCAAATTCATCAAATCCAGCAAGGCATGACAATATTTGGAATTTTGTATGTTATTGTAGCTCAGAACATCAAGCAAAAAATCACTGAATAAAAACTAATATAAAATATCAAAACCATAAATCAGTACTCACTCTTCCTTGCCTACTTGCCTTGTTGGACTGAGCAACTGCTAGATTCTTGAACTTCCATCCACAGCTGCTGCTGACCATTTTTGTGGAGTTGGACTACAGGCTATGTCTTGCTGCTGGTGTGAACTGCTATTCATTCTGGAACCACATGCATTCAAATATTTGATCTGGAAGATCAGTAGAGCAGCTGGGATGGAAGTCTTCCTGCCGCCATTGGTACCAGGGAGCCAGGAGACTCCACAGCCTTCTGTGCACATCCCACCAGGAGAGAGTGATCTCTCAGCAGTGCTTTCACTTCTTAGCTCAGAAGAGTAAGGACAGGCCCACAGGAGGAACAAACTCCAGCCAGAGACAACAATACCAACTAGCACCAGAGATAACCAGATGGTGAAAGGCAAGCACAAGAACCCTACCAACAGAAACCAAGGCCACATGGCAACATCAGAACATAGTTCTCCCACCACATCAAGTTCCAGATACCCCAGGACAATGGAAGAGGAAGAGTTGGATTTAAAATCGTATCTCATGATGCTAATAGAGGGCTTCAAGAAAGACTTAAATAGCTCCCTTAAAGAAATGCAGGAGAACATCAGTCAACAGGTAAGAGCCCATAAAGAGGAAAGACAAAAATCCCTTAAGGAAATACAGGAGATCATGGGTCAACTTCCAGAAGCCCTTAAAGAAGAAACACAAAAATCCCTTTAAGAACTATAGGAAAGCACAAACAATCAAGTGAAGAAACTGAACAAAACCACCCAGGATCTAAAAGTAGTAGAAACAATAAAGAAATCACAAAGGGAGACATCTCTGGAGATAGAAAACCTTGGAAGGAATTCAGGAGTCATAGATGCAAGCATCAACAACAGAATACAAGAGATAGAAGAAAGAATCTCAGGTACTGAAGATACCATAGAAAATATTGACTCAAGAGTCAATGAAAATGCAAATGCATAAAGCTAGTAACCCAAAACATCCATGAACTCCAGGGAAAAAAATGAGAAGACCAGACCTAAGGATTATAGTTATAGATGAGAGTGAAAATTTCCAACTTAAAGGGCCAGTGAATATCTTCAACAAAATTATAGAAGAAAACCTCCCTAACCTAGAGAAAAAAATGCCCATGAACATACAAGAAGCCTTCAGAACTCCAAACAGACTGGACCAGAACAGAAACTCCTCCTGGCACATAATAATCAAAGCACCAAATTCACTACACAAAGAAAGAATATTAAAAGCAGTAAGGAAAAAAGGGCAAGTAACTTATAAAGGCAGACCTATCAGAATTACACCAGACTTCTCACCAGAGATGATGAAAGCTAGAAGATCCTGGGCAGACCTCATACAGGCCCTAAGAGAACACAAATGCCAGCCCAGGCTACTATACCCAGCAAAATTCTCAATCATCATAGATGGAGAATCCAAGATATTCCATGATAAAACCAAATTTACACAGTATCTGTCCACAAATCCAGCCCTACAAAGGATAATGGATGGAAAATGCCAATACAAGGAGAAAAACTACACCTTATAAAAAGCAAGAAAGTAATCTTCTTCCAACAACCCAAAATAAGATACTCACACAAACATAAATAACATAAAACATAACAGGAAGCAACGATCGCTATTCCTTTATATCTCGTAACAACAATAGACTCAACCCCCCAATAAAAAGAAATAAAGTAATAGAAATATTTCTCATGTAAATCTTTAATTTTATCAGAAAAAGTTTGCAATTTTCCTTTTAATTAATTTAGTAATGTTTTTTATGTTTACCATTTTATCTGCATTATTTTTATGATACTCTTTAATTTTAATATGTCTGTCTATATATTTCCTCTATTTTATCAGAACATTTTCAATGTAAATCTTTTTTATCACAAATTTTTCTAATTCCACCTTCAATTAATTTAGAAAGTAATTTTATATCTACCATTTTCTATGTAAAATTTTCCATGAAATAGTCAATTTTAACATATTTTTCTATATATTTCTTGAATTCTCCTAGAAATATTTTTCAAGTAAATCTTCGATTATATCTGAAAATGTTTATAATTCCACCTTCAATCAACTTAGAATTATCTTTATGCCTATCACTTTATCTGTACAATTTCCATTCTAATCTTTAATTTTTACATGTTTTTCTATATATTTCTTCAATTTTATCAGAAATATTTTCCATGTAAATCTTCAAGTTTATCAGAAAATGCTTATAATTCTACTTTCAATCAACTTAGGAATACTTTTATGCCTACCATTATTACATTTACATAAAAACTTCCATAATAATCTTCAATTCTAACATGTTTACAATTTTTAACACCTAAATTTTTTTTTACAATTTTATCAGAAATATTTTCCATGTAAATCTTCAATTCTATCAAGGTTTCTATTTCATATTTCAATTAATTTAGCAATGTTTTACATGTCTACCACTTTACTCTTTAATTTTCCATGAAAATTGTCATTTTTAACATGTTTTTCTGTGTATCTCTTCTACTTTATCTGAAATATTTTCCATGGAAATCTTTAATTTTTTACTTCTCTTTTCAATAAAAAAGATATTTGTATAAAAAATTATTTTTTATGTCTTTTATTTAGTGATTGCTAAATGTTTGGTTGAGTTTTAAAAATGAATACTTTATAAATCTGAGTTGGTCCTGTGAAAGCTTCTTGCTAGCAATTTATAAATCTTATGCTTAAAACATTCCTGTTTTCTGTTTTACAGTGAGAAGGTTTTTCTTGTTAATTTTGTTCTAATTTTAATCTAATTCAGCTTTTAATTTGTAAGTAATATATTACTTATATACTTTTATTTTTAAGATATATATTTTTAGGTTAATCAATGCTGTGATGAAATACCATGACCAATGCAGCTTTAGAAGAAAAATATTATTAGGATCACATTTCAAGGTCACTGGTCATTATCATAGGAAATCAGGGAATAAACCTATAGGCACAGAGCTGATGCAGCATCTATGGAGGAATGCTACTTACTGGCTTGCTTGTTCTGATTTGCTCAGCCTGCATTATTATAGAACACCACATCATCAGCCCAGAAATGGCCCCACTCACAAAAATTTCAGTAATTCCTCCATCAATCACTAATTAACAAAAATCCCTACAGGGTTGATCTTATGGAGGCATTATCTCAATTGAGGTTCCCTCCTCTCAGATAATTCTAACTTGTGTCAAGTTGACAAAATACTAGCTAGCATAATTCTTAAATTTATTATTCAATTCATTCAAGATGATTGAAAAGAATACAGTCACAGGGAAAAAGATTGGATCTGACTCTAAATTCCCATTCTGCTCAATTTATTAGGTCAGATGGGAATATTCAGACAGCAGTGAATCTTTGTATGTCTTTTCTCTTAATGAAGTTACTTGCCGCCATCTAGGGATCTTTTGGGAATAAAAAGTTGTATGAGTTTTTGCAAAGGTTTTGATGAGAATAGATATTTTTAACATCTATGAAGCTAAACCAACAGGAGATTGACAAATGTCCTTGATAATTAAAATTGAATTCAGAATTAAACTCATCCATCCTTAATACTGTCCAAGTCTCTGTCTCTTCAGAATCATACAAAATAAAATGTTCTTTATATCAGTAATGAAAGAACATAGTGAGAAAATATGAAAACACATTGTCAGCAGTTCACTGTGAGAAAAGATCTTGCTTTCCTCATAGGCAGCTTCCTTGTGCCTGTTTGAGTGTAGTGCCAGGAAAATGTTAGTAGTTTCCCCCAAAACCATACAGGAGCCAATCTGATGAAATCTGAATAAATACCTAATATCAGGGTATTTATTCCATTAGAGCTAGTTGCCCCCTATGAACCATCATGCTGGAGAGTTTTGATAGTATAAGAGCCTCAAATGTCTATCTGGGCAAGGCTTTTAAGTACTCATCAAGCAGCATGTAAGCGTGCTAGCATCTAGTTGGAAAGCTACTGAGGCCTTTAACATAATTGACTTTTGCTGGGAGTCATTAACTTAATTTCTTCTCCCCTCTGCATTGGTGTTCCTTAAGCACTGTGTGGGCTTCTAACCTCTGGGCCTAGGTTTGTTGGGGGAATAACCAGGAAATGCTGGTATTGTTGGGGATTAGCCTAGGGACAGGATTTTGTTGGGGATCAACTGGGAAGATAATGCTAGGTAATAGTCTGCCAGTTTAACTGAATTCTAACTTAGGTTAGGTTTTCTAAAATTGAGGCTGGACTTTAGAGATTTAGCCTCTGATAAAAAGACCCCAATTTCACTACTGGTATCCTCACTGTTTCCTCCACTGGTCAGCATTCTGCCTCTCAGAGTTTTCTCCATGGGATTTTCAGTGATACATGGTTCTACTATTCATAATAATCTTCATAATATTGCTTCAGAGGTGTTTAATAATTCCTCAACTCTCTCCTTAATTAATTCATTTTTTAATGCAGCACTACAAAGTACTTTCTTTGCCTTCTCAGTAAACTATTCCTCTTATATTTTGGTTGATGGCTTTCAGTGGGGTTTCCCAAGGGTTTCCTGGGGGGGGGGCGTTTATATTGTTTGTGCAGCATTTGTACATATGTATACATATGTATTTATCTGTACATGCCTAGAGTAGTCCTTTACTACATTATAAGAATTTAAGTTTACATGATCCCTGTATGTCAGTATTCAGACCATCTCAATAGCACCACAGTATATATAATGCTAAAAGGTTTGTTTGAAGCTATCTTAAAAATATGCATTTGTTTTTGTTTTTGTTTTCTCTTAGAAAACTAACAATGTCAGCAGCTATCCTCTCTATCACAGTGTCTATGAAACATATGAGCTGGTAGAAAAATTTTATGATCCAACATTTAAATATCACCTCACTGTGGCCCAGGTTCGAGGTGCAATGGTATTTGAACTGGCCAATTCTATAGTGCTTCCCTTTGACTGTCAAAGTTATGCTGTAGCTCTGAAGAAGCATGCTGAAACTATCTACAATATTTCAATGCAGCATCCGCAAGAGATGAAGGCTTACAAAATATCATTTGGTATGTTGCAATTTACCTTTCAAATTGGCTCCTGTGTTTCTAATAACATCTCATTTCTATTTTTATTTTACTAGATCAGATATTCTTTTTCCCCTGAGATCTGTTCTTAATTACATAGATGCTCAAAAATATCTAAATGCTTAATAAAATAGTTTTCTATAGTTTTTCCACATCATTATCTGCCCAGAGACCATTAAAAAACCCAGGATTTGTTTCTTTTACTCCTGGGCTAGTGTGATCTTCCTGTTTTTGCATCCAAAGTGATAAGACTGTAGGCATTGCCAAATTTCCTTCTTTAGAAAGCATGTTCTTAAAGCTTTTGATAATTTGGATTTCTGTTTCAGATTCACTGTTTTCTGCAGTCAATAATTTTACAAATGTTTCATTCAAGTTCAACCAAAGACTACAAGAGTTAGACAAAAGCAAGTATGTATTAAATTAATCAATCAATCAATAAAATGTATATTTAAATATAATTATATACATAAATATACATGTAAAATATCATTAATTCACATTTCCCTGAAATACCTCTAGAAATTGTAATATATTTCTGCCTTTACTCTAATGCATCTTGTTTGGTATTGTGTGTCACTCAGATTTTATTTCTGACATGCAATGCCTTCCTCCTGATACTCTGAGATAAACTTGAGCAACATTTATGTTGGGTCAAATATGTTTTAGTTTCACTTGCTACTTTTTCACTCTCTGTACATCATTCTTCATCTGGATCCCTTTATTCTTGCAGGGTGCTTCTCAACTTCTACTTGAAGTTGTTATGTGTACACACAGACCTTGGTATCCACCCCTAGGAATATTTCTAAAATTAAAAAAATAAAAAGATAATTAAATACTGTGAAGTCGATATTTGTAGAATTGCTGAACAAATAGGATTAATTCTGTGTAAAAACCAATCCATAACAACAATTTGAAAATATTACAATATCGTCCCTGTTTCATTGCAAAACTGTAAACTGGCAAACTGATCCTTTGTTTGCAAAATGAAGTTATAAACTTATATAATGTGAAGTGTTGCTTTAAATTTAAAACTTACTTTAAAAGAATTCAGAAGAGTAAGGAACTCTTTCATGTTATTGTAATTTAAAATAATATAAAATGAAAATATAGATAAATTAATGGATAAAAATACTATGTATTAAAGTGATATTTTTAAGTAATTGTATCATGGCATAATTGTAGCTACCCAGGGCTTGATGGTTGATTATTTTTATTTTCCGTTACAACCTTGCCCTTAACGATACACATTCCCTTAGGAATTTGAAATCTGTAAGAGGATTTACTGTGTACTTGAATGCTAATAAAAATATAAAGTAAGGACCATATATTTGACAAATTCTTCTTTAGTAGAAAGAATCTTATACTGTGTCACCTGTTAAGCATTTGTAGTTTACATACACTTATTAGAAACTAATAGAGTTTCTCATTTCAATTTTGATGAGGATCTTTAATATTAACAGTAGTTATAAATCCAGGCTGATTAAGTCTTATTTCTATATACATTAAAGTTAGATTCACATTTTTCAACCAGCATGTTACTGCTTTATTGTTCACGAATTTGTTGAATAATATTTTATGTGATTCCTGACATATGGTGAGTATACATGCTGATATTTAGTTTTAGTTTATTACTTTAGTTTTTGAGATCATATTATAATTACATCATCTCTACCTTTACCTCCCTTCAAACTTTCCATATCCTCTTTGCTCTTTTTAGAAATCAGGAGCTCATTTTTCAATGAAGTTGTTATAATATTTCTAAATTCATAAGTACAACCTGTTCAACATTACATTTTCCTATAATTTTACTAATGTACTTTTCTCCCCATGATTTTATTTTTTCATTCACTTTACATCCCAAACACAGCCTGCCAATTCCCAGTCCTCCCTCTTACAAGGACCCTCCCTCACTTCCTCTTCATTTCACATCTGAGAAGGGGAAGTCCTCCTTGGGTACCTACTGGGCACTTTTGGGATTTTTAAAATTCATGATTTCATTTTTTCATTGATTATTGTTACAAATATTTCTTTTTCATTGAATATAATTTTCATTTACATTTCAAGTGCTATAACCTTTCCCAGTTTCAGACAAGGCATTCCTCTGCCACATTTTTTACTGGAACCATGTGTGCACCTTGGTTGATGGTTTAGTCCCTGGGAGTCCTGGGGCATCTGGGTGACCGACATCTTTGTTCTTCTCATGGGTCTGTAAACCCCTTCAGCTCCTCCAGTCTGTCCTTCAACTCCTCAATTGGGGACCTCATGCCCAGTCTAATAGTTGGTTGCTAGCATCTGCCTCTGTATGTGTAAGGCTTTGGCAGGTCCCCTCCTGAGACAACCATGACATGCTCCTTTTGGTATGTAATTTTTGTTGCCCATAATAGTGTCAGGATTTGGTGACTCTTTATAGGATAAATCCCCAAGAAGGGCAGTCTCTGGGTGGCCTTTACTTCAGTCTCTGCTCCATACATTGTCTTCTTTATTGCTCCTGTGAGTATTTTGTTCTGATTCTCATAGGAATCAAAACACCCTCACCTCAGACCTCCTTTCTTCTTGAGCTTCCTGCAGTCTGTGTATTGTAACTTGATTATTTTGAGCTTTTGGGCTAACATCCACTTATCACTGAGTGCATATCATGTGTCTTCTTTTGTGATTGTGTTACCTTGCTCAGGATGACACTTTCTAGTTCCATCCATTTGCCTAAGATTTTCAAGAATTCATTGGTTTTAATAGCTGAATAGTACTCCAGTTTGTATATACAACACAATTTCCATATCACCCCTCTGCTGAAGGACATCTAGAATCTTTTCAGCCTATGGCTATTATAAATAAGGCTGCTATGAACGTAGTGGAGCATGTGTCCTTATTACATGTAGGAGCATCTTCTGGGTATATGCCCAGGAGTAGTATAACTGTGTCCTCAGGTAGTACTATATCTAGTTTTCTGAGGAATTGCTAAACTGATTTCCAGAGTGGTTTTACAAGCTTGACATCCCACCAGCAGTGAAGAAGTGTTCCTCTTTCCCCACATCCTCTCCATTATCTGCTGTGCCCTGAATTTTTCATCTTAGCCATTCTGAATGGTATGAGGTGAAATCTCAGTGTTGTTTTGATTTGCATTTCCCTGATAACTAAGGATGCTGAACACTTCTTTAGGTGCTTCAGAGCCATTTGAGTTTTCTCTGTTGAGAATTCTCTGTTTAGGCCTATCCCCTGCTTTTAATAGGGTTATTTGACTCTCTGGAGTCTAACTTCTTGAGTTCTTTGTATACATTGGATATTAGCCCTCTATCGAATGTAGGACTAGTAAAGATCCTTTCCCAATTTGTGGTTGCTGTTTTGTCCTATTGACAGTATCCCTTGTGTTACAGAAGCTTTGCAGTTTTATGAGGTTCTATTGTCAATTCTTATTCTTAGAGCCTAAGCCATTGGTGTTCTATTCGGGAACTTTCCACTGTGCACATGTGCTCAAGGTTCATCCCCAATTTCTCTTCTATAAGCTTCAGTGTGTCTGGCTTTTTGTGTAGTTCCTTGATCTACTTGGACTTGAGCTTTGTATAAGAAGATAAAAATGAGTCAATTTTCGTTTTTCTGAATGCTAACCTCCACTTGACCCAGCACCATTTGTTAAAAATGCAGTCTTTTTTCCACTGGATGTTTTTAGCTCCTTTGTCAAATATCAAGTGACCATAGGTGTGTGGGTTCTTTTCTGGGTCTTCATTTAATTTCCATTGATCTTCCTGCCTGTCTCTGTACCAATACCAAACCATTTTTTATCACTATTGCTCTGTAGTAGAGCTTGAGTTCAGGGATGGTGATTCACCCAGGAGGAGATCTTTTCTTGTGGAGAATAGTTTTTACTATCCTGGGTTTTATGCTATTCCAGATGAATTTGAGAAGTTCTCTTTCTAGATCTATGAAGAATTGATTTGGGATTTCGATGGGGATTGCATTGAATCTGTAGATTGTTTTTGACAAGATGGCCATTTTTACTATATTAATTCTGCCAATCCATGAGCATGGAAGATCTTTCCATCTTCTATGATGCTCTTTGATTTCTTTCTTTAGGGGCGTGGAGTTCTTGTCATCCAGACCTTTCACTTGCTGGGTTAGAGTCACACCAATGTATGTAATATTTGTGATTATTATGAATGGTGTCATTTTCCTAATTTCATTTTCAACTTGTTTATCCACTGAGTAGATGAAGGCTACTGATTTAAGTTAATTTCATAACCATCCAATTTGCTGAAGTTGTTTATCAGCTTTAGGAGACATCTGATAGAAGTTTTGTGGTTGCTTAAGTGTATGATCATGTCATCTGCAAAGTGAAATTTTGCTTCAGTCTCTGCTCCACACATTGTCTCTATTATTGCTCCTGTGACTATTTTGTCCCCTTTCTTAGAGGTACCAAAGTACCCTCACTTAAGTCCTGCTTCTTCTTGAGCTGGGTGAATAGTAACTTGTTTATTTTGAATTTTGGGCAAACATCTGCTTATTAGTGAGTGCATACCATGTGTGTTGGATATTTCATTGCATCCTGGATTTCCTGGATGTTTTGGGTTACAAGCTTTTTGCATTTTGCATTTTATTTGACTGTTGAGAAAACATAGAATGTTTTCTATGGAATCTTCGAGCTCTGAGATTCTTCTATCTCTTATATTCTGTTGTTTATGTGTGAATCTTTGATTCCTGAGTTCTTTCCAAGGTTATCTATCTCCAGAGATGTCTCACTTTGTGATTCCTTTACTTTTTCTACTTCTATTTTTAGATCCTGGATAGTTTTGTTCAGTTTCTTCACTGGTTTGTTTGTGTTTTCCTGAAATTCTTTAAGGGACTTTTGTGTTTCCACTTTAAGGACTTCTACCTGTTGACCGATATTGCCCTGTGTTTCTTTAAGGGCTTTTTGTGTTTCCTCTTTAAGGGATTATACCTGTTGACCCATGTTCTCCTGTATTTCTTTAAAGGAGTTATTTATGTCCTTTTTGAAGTCCTCTATCAATATTATGAGATGCGATTTTTAATCCAGCTCTTGCTCTTCTGAAGTGATTGAGTATCCAGGATTTGCCATTTGGGGAGAACTGGGTTCTGATGGTGCCATGTTGCATTGCCTTTGGCCATCTTGTTATCTCTGGTGTTAACTGGTCTTGCTGTCTCTGTGTGTGGCTTCTATATCCTACAAGCCTGTGTATTGGTACTCCTGATATTCTCTTTCTCTCAACTGCCCTACATAGGGCTGGTTGGGGTCTTCTCTGTGGCAGACCTGGCATGGTTTGAATACCTTGCATGTTGCTAGCTCTCAAATGCCCTGAGTGCTGTTGGTTCTCTAGAAAGGATCCGGAGATGGGGTCTTCCCTGTGGCAGAACTGGCAGGGGTCTGCCATAGCAGAAAAAATGAGGCAGGTGGTGGCCAAGAAGGAGAGAGGAGTAGAATGGAAGGAAGGGGAGTGGTATTCTGGAGGGTGGGCAGGTTTTGGTGGTTGCTGGGTAGTGAGTCCCAGCCAGCAGCTCTGGGCCACCAGAGGTGAGGGTGGTTCTTACCGAATGCTCTGAGTGCTAATGGTTCTCTAGAAAGATCAGGAGACAGAGTCTTCCCTGTGACCGAACTGGCAGGGGTCTACCACAGCAGAATGAATGGGGCAGGCAGCTGGAGAGGAGGCACAAATATTTCTAAATATATAAATACAACATGTTCAGTTTCTATAATGGTAATGATTTTCTTAATTAGAATGATAGATTTTGTTGTTGGTTTTGTTTTGTTTTTTTTTATTATTTACTTTTTACCTTTTAGTTTTTTACACTCCAGATTTTATTCTCCTTCTTGTCCAGCCTCCAACTGTTTCCATCCCAAACCACTTCCCTGTATACCTGACTCTATTAGAATATCTGTACCTGACCCTCTACCCCACCAGACCTCTAAACTTCCTAGGGCCAATAGACTCTTGAGGGTTAAGTGTATCTTCTCAGACTGAGAAGTCTGACCCAGCAGACTTCTGCTGCATATGCATTGGGGGCTTCACATTGGCAGGTGTATGCTGTCTGGTTGGTGATCCAGTATCTGTGAGATCTTGGGGGTTCATTTTAATTGAGACTGCTGGTCTACCTATGGGGTCATCCTCCTCCTCAGCTTCTTCCAGCTTTTCCCTAATTCCAACAATAGAGGTCAGCAGCTTCTGTCCATTGGTTGTATGTAAATATCAGCATCTGACTCTTTCAGACGCTTGTTGGGTCTTTCAAAGGTTGGCAATGATAAGTCCCTTTTTATGAGAACTCCACAGCCTCAGTAATAGTGTCAGGCGTTGGGGTCTCCACTGTACTAGATCATACTTTGGGTTTGTCACTGAACCTTCTTTTTACCTCAGGCTATTCTTAATTTCCATCCCTGTAGCTCTTTCAGACAGGCACAATTATGGGTCAGAGTTCTGACTGTGGGATAGCACTCCCTTCCCTAACTCAGTGCCCTTTCCTTTTGCTGGAGGTGGATTCTACAAGTTCCCTCTCCCCACTGTAAAGCATTTCATCTAAGAAAGGAAAAGGCAACATCAGGAGGTAGAAAGTTGGGGATACACTCCAGAATGTACCAAGTGTATAATGTTTTAAAATGTACCAATGTGACTCATTTTGTTGCAATTTTTACTTTGTCAGGCAGTGTTCATATCTTCATTAAGATTTAACTTAATTAATTTTACTTTTAGCCCCATACTGCTGAGAATTATGAATGATCAGCTGATGTATCTGGAACGTGCATTCATTGATCCTTTAGGCTTACCAGGGAGGCCTTTCTACAGGTAAGAAGAGATGATGCTATATTGTAAGTTTAAAGATGTTTTACAGTGCGAAAAAATGTGTGTATTTTTAATAGTCAAACTATTTTAGTGATATAAACTCACTGTACATAGAGAGTTATGTTCTACATAAATATTTTATTTGGGACATAATATGCACTTTGTCCTTCAACCCAGTCTCATTCACTTCCCTCAGTATGTTGTCCCTTATACAAGCCCTGCTACCCTCCTTCATTTCTCCAGTGTTGCATCTGATATTTAAGTGTATTTTAGGATCTTATTAAATGCATTTTAGAGAAAACATGTATTTATCTTTCTATGTATTGCTTACTTTATTTAGTATGATGATTTTTCATTGCATCCAATTTTTTTAGCAAATGGCATTTCATTCTTCTTTGTGAGTAAATAAAATTTCATTGTTTATATATCCCACCTCCTTTTTCCATTCATCCATTGACTGATATCTAGTGTGTTTCCAGAACTTGACTTCAATGAGTAATGTGAAAATAAGCACAGTTATGCAGTTATCTCTGTCATATATGTTGAGATTTCTTCAGGCATGCATCCAGAAGTGGTGTAGATGAATAATATGGTAGTTCAGTTCATAGATTTCTTGAGGTACCTTCATATTGATGCCCATAGTTAAGAGACTAAATGCACTCCAACTATTATTGTGTATACCTTTCCTCATCTTCACACTTCCTCACCATCCTTTGTTCTTGATTGTTAGTTACTGAAGAGAAAAAGAATCCCAAGTTGGTTTTGATTTAAATCTCCTTTATTATTAATATGCTGAACACTTTTGCATTTATTGGAAGTTTGTTGTTAAACTGTTCAACTAACAAGTCAGAAAATGTTGAGTATGAAGTTTATGTACAATGCCTTTTTTCTTGTGGATGTTGCTTGTTCAATTAATGGACAGGACTATGTTTTATCAACAGGCATATCATCTATGCTCCAAGCAGCCACAATAAGTATGCAGGAGAATCATTCCCAGGGATTTATGATGCTCTTTTTGATATTAATAACAAAGTCGACTCTTCTAAGGCCTGGAGCGAAGTGAAGAGACAGATTTCTATTGCAGCCTTCACAGTGCAAGCTGCAGCAGAGACTCTGAGAGAAGTAGCATAAGCGCACATTAAAGAATCAATATGGAGCTGATGATATATATATATATATATATATATATATATATATATATATATTCCTTGTGGATCAAAAATCAAAAGTGTATAGTTTCTATTTTATAACTTCAGCATGTATTTCTGAAATTTATAATTCAACTAAGTATTAAAACTAACACAAAGTATAATAAAATGACACATTTGACAGTATCAGACAATTATCAGAAATATTATATAGCCTTCTAAGATCTACCCTGTAATTTCAATGTAAACAAGAATTAGTTCATTGTGGAGTACACCTGAGATAGTTCTCAAGTCTGCTCCACCTGGGGGCCTAGATGCTCTCTGGCAACCAAAGGCTGGGAGAATCACTGTAACCACATTAGCTGATGAGTTCTAATCTATTCTCACTTCTTGTAATCTCATCACTCTGTTTATAAAATTTAAATATTTAGACTTAAAATAAATGTCATTTTAAGACAACTATATAAAATGCAAATGCACAAGTAATAACTAACACTTATATTCTCAGTTACTATTCAGTTCTGAACAATTGCATCATTTATATCAAATATAATAATTGTCTAGAATTTTATGTTAATCATTTCCATCTCCTATTTCATATAGAATTCAACACAAATGGTTGTATTTGTTACATATCATTAATGTATTGACAATTTTGTATTTTTAGTGTCATTTTTTCTGTTTGCCTTTGAATTACTCTTATACTTTACTACATTTTGTGTGACACCTCACTGACATGAGTAAACAGCACATTTACTCAGAGTTGAACAAAAGAAAGGAATCCAATAGTTTGAAGAGAAAGCAGAGATATCAGAAAAATGACAAGTTATATCAGTATTAGTAATTTGAATGGTTGCAATCAGGAAAGGAAAGAAAATTTGTAATATATAGAAGGTATAAAGAGAGGTCATTGTATTGATAATCTATATCTTCCCAGAGCCTTTTCCTTCCTACCTATCTGACTTTATGCATGCTCTCTCTGAAAACCAAAACAAAAAATCAAAATACAGAAAAAGAACAATAAGAAAGAGTGTCAAATCTTGTCAAAGTGGAAAAGGCCTACACAGGTTCAAGGCAAATGAATCTTAGAACTAAAAGGGGGAAGAAGATAAACATTTCCACCTCTAACTAAAGAGGTATTTGCAGTTGATATTTGCTGGAAACAGGAAAAGCAGATTACTCTAATGGACTATAACAGGGTATATGAACCATATTCTGGGGCATGCCTTAAGACCAGAAGTAGTTGGCCAACACAAAGAGACTCCATGTGTCTTTGTTTGTTGTTTATTTTTATTTTCATCATTTTTTCCATTTAGGGCAATTAAATATATATATATAGATAGATAGATAGATAGATATATAGATAGATAGATAGATAGATATCATATTGAAATTCAGATCTATATATCTGTGCATATATAGATGATATTGATACATGTATTGATATATATAATATGTGTATCTACATTATATATAATATACTAAGTACACACAAGCACATGCATGTTTATATATATATATATATATATATATATATATATATATATATATATATAAATACATGAGATGTCATACTAGTATCCTAGCAGCACACTTGAAAGATTTATAAAGTAAAGAAAAATGAAGTAGTCCAACTGGTATTAAAATAGAAATAGAATAAAACAATACAAATAATCTATTAAAGAGCTCATTTATTGAGACAATCAATGAGATTGACCAACCACCCTTAAAATACAAATAAAAGTCAGATAGAGAAGATTCAAATTTGCATAATTAGAACGAATAGCAGAGTGTAGTGTTGGACATTAAGAGGTTCCTGAGAATTATAAGGACATACTTTAAAAATCCATATTTCACCAAATTAAAAATCCTAAAGGAAATGGATAATTTTCATAACAGTTAGCAAATACTGGGGTAAAATCAAGATCATATAAGCAAGTTAAATATATCAATCCTCGATTTTTTAATAAGGACAGAGTCAATCTGATACCTAAACTACATAAAGACCCAAGAAAGAGAATTACTGACCAATATCCCTTATAAACATATATGGAAAAACCCTTTTAAGTGAGGGTGCTATGGTTCCCCTGAGAAAGGGAACATACTACTCACAGGAGCAATAAGGGAGACAATGTGTGGAGCAGAGTCTGAAGTAAAGACCACCCAGCGACTGCCCTACCTGGGGATTCATCCTATAAACAGTCACCAAACCCCGACACTATGACAAGAAGCTTGTACCAAAAGGAGCATGCCATGGCTGTCTCCTGAGGGGCCCTGTCAGAGCCTTACAAATACAGAGGCAGAAACTAGCAACAAACTATTGGGCTGGGCTTGGGGGTCCCCCAATGGAGCATCTGGAGGGTGGTCTGGAGGGTCTGAAGGGGTATATAGCCCCATGGGAAGAACAATGATTTCGGACACCCAGAAACCCCAAGATTCCCAGAGACCGAACCATCAACCAAGGGGTATACATGGTTCCTTCCAAAAAAGTGGCAGAGGAATGCCTTGTTGGGCATCAGTGGAAGGAGTGGTCTTTGGTCAGGTAAAGGCTCAATAGAGGTCCCAACAAAGGGAAATGGACAGGGGGAGGGATCGGGGAGGTGGAAGTGTGTTGGGTAGAGGGGCATATACATGGAGGCAGGGGGTGGGAGGAGGGGTAGGGAATCATTGGGAAGGGAGGCTTTTGGGAGGGGGAAAATTGGGAAGGTTTTACCATTGGCAATGTAAATAAAGAAGATACTCAATAAAAAAATCAAAACAACAAAAAACAAAAACAAAAAAAGCAAAACAAAAAAAGCAAAAATTCCCAATAAAATATTTGCAAAGGAATCTGGAATACACCAAAAAGATCATCTATTATCATCAAATAAACTTTATCTCAGAGGTGCAGGGATGCTTCAACATATGTAAGTCAATAAATGAAATTTACCATATAAACAGACTGTGAGACAAACCAATATGATCATGACATTAAATTTAGAAAAGGCTTTTGACAGAATTCAGTGCTCCATCCTGGTGAAAGTCATGGATATAAGGACATGCCATAACATACTAAAGGCAGTGTTCAAGTCTATAACAACATCAAATTAATTGAAAGAAGCCAACAAAACAATTTTCAAATCAGGAACAAGAAAAGGTTGTCCACTCTTTTCCTACCTATGTAATTTAGTACTTGAAGTGTTACCCAGATCAGTAAATTTGCCCAATATCTTTCCACAAACCCAGCTCTACAAAGAAGAATAGGAGAAAAACACCAATACAAGGAGGGAATCTTCACCCTAGAAAAAGCAAGATAGTAACCTTCTTTCATCAAACACAAAAGAAGATAATCAATCAAATACAAAAACTAACATCAAAAATGACAGGAAGTAATAATCCCTATTCCTTAATATCTCTTAACATCAATGGCCTCAATCCCCCACTAAAAATATATAGACTAACACACTGGATACATAAACAGGACCCTACATTTTGCTGCATACAGGAAACACACCTCAGGGTCAAAGACAAACACTACCTTAGAATAAAAGGCTGGAAGACAATTTTACAAGCAAATGGTCTCAGGAAATAAGCCAGAGTAGCCATTCTAATATCAGATAAAACTGGCTTTCAAACTAAAGTCATCAAAAGATACACTGAGGGACACTTCTTCCTGGTCAAAGGAAAAATACACCAAGAAGAACTCTCAATCCTGAACATCTATGCTCCAAATGCAAAGGCACCCCCTTAATAAAAGAAACTTTACTAAAGCTCAAAGTACACATTGCACCTAACACAATAATTGTGGGTAATTTCAACACTGCACTTTCCTCAATGGAAAACAAACTAAACAAGGACACAGTGAAACTAACTGAACCTTTGGACCAGTTAGATTTAACAGAAATATATAGAAAACTTCATCCTAAAGCAAAAGAATATACCTTTTTCTCAGTATTTCATGGTACCTTCTCCAAAATTGATCATATATTTGGTCACAAGACAGACCTCAACAAATATAAGAAGATTAAAATAATCCCATGCCTCCTAGCAGATTACTATGGAGTAAAAGTGGGCTTCAATAGCACCAAAAACAACAGAAAGCCCACATACACATGGAAACGGAACAATACTCTACTCAATGATACCTTGGTCAAGGAAGAAATAAAGAAAGAAATCAAAGACTTTTTAGAAGATAATGAAAATGAAGATACAACATACCCAAATCTATGGGATACAATGAAAGCAGTGCTAAGAGGAAAAATGCATAGCCCTGAGTGCCTCCAAAAAGAAAATGGAGAGAGCATACACTAGCAGTTTAACAACACACCTGAAAGTCCTGGAACAAAAAGAAGCCAATTCACCCAGGAGGAGTAGAATCAGGAAATCATCAAACTCAGGGCTGAAATCAATCAAGTAGAAACAAAAAGAATCATACAAAGAATCAACAAAACCAGGAGTTGGTTCTTTGAGAAAATCAACAAGATAGATAAACCCTTAGCTAGACTAACCAAAGGACACACAGAAAGTATCCAGATTAACAAAATTAGAAATGAAAAGGGGGGTATAACAACAGAAACTGAGGAAATTCAAAAAATCATCAGATTCTACTATAAATGCCTATGCTCAACACAACTGGAGAATCTGGAGGAAATGGACAGTTTCCTAGAAAGATATAAAACACCAAAATTAAATCAGGATCAAATAGATCATCTAAACAGTCCCATAACACCTAAAGAAATAAAAGAGCTCATAGAAAGTCTCCCAACCAAAAAATGCATGGGACCAGATGGCTTCAGTCCAGAATTCTATCAGACCTTCAAAGAAGACCTAACACCAATACTCTTCAAACTATTCCACAAAATAGAAACAGAAGGAACACTACTCAACACGTTCTACAAAGCCACAATTATGCTGCTACCAAAACCATACAAAGATCCAACAAAGAAAGAGAACTTCAGGCCAATTTCCCTTATGAATATCGATACAGAAATACTAAATAAAATTCTTGCCAACCGAATCCAAGAACACATCAAAACAATCATTCACCATGATCAAGTAGGCTTCATCCCAGGGATGCAGGGATGGTTCTATATAAGGAAATCCATCAATGCAATCCACTATATAAACAAACTCAAAAAAAAAAACCACATGATCATTTCATTAGATGCTGAAAAATGATTTGACAAAATTCAGCATCCTTTCATGCTAAAAGTCTTGGAAAGAACAGGAATTCAAGGCCCATACCTAAACATAGTTAAAGCAATATACAGCAAACTGGTAGCCAACATCAAAATAAATGGAGAGAAACTTGAAGCAATGCCACTAAAATCAGGGACTATACAAGGCTGCCCTCTCTATATATATCTTTTCAATATAGTACTCGAAGTTTGTCTTAGTCAGGGTTTCTATTCCTGAAAAACATCATGACCAAGAAGCAAGTTGGGGAGGAAAGGGTTTATTGAGCTTACACTTCCACATTGCAGTTCATCACTAAAGGGAGTCAGGACTGGAATTCAAGCGGGTCAGGAATCAGGAGCTGATGCAGAGACCATGGAGGGATGTTTCTTACTGGCTTGCTTCCCCTGGCTTGCTCAGCCTGCTCTCTTATTGAACCCAAGGGCACCAGTGCAAAGGTGGTACCACCCACAAGGGGCCCTCCCCACTTGATCACTAATTGAGAAAATGCCCCACAGCTGGATTTCACGGAGGCACTTCCCCAACTAAAGCTCCTTTCTCTGTGATAACTGCAGCCTGTGTCAAGTTGACACACAAAACTAGCCAGTACAAAGTTCTAGCTAGAGCAATTAGACAACATAAGGAGGTCAAAGGGATACAAATTGGAAAGGGAGAAGTCAAATTATCACTATGTGCAGATGATATGATAGTATACTTAAGTGACCCGAAAACCTCCACCAGAGAACTCCTACAGCTGATAAACAACTTCAGCAAAGTGGCTGTTTATAAAATCAACTCAAGCAAATCAGTTGCCTTCCTATACTCAAAGGATAAGCAGGCTGAGAAAGAAGTTAGGGAAATGACACCCTTCACAATAGCCACAAACAATATGAAGTATCTTGGTGTGACTCTAACCAAACAAGTGAAAGATCTATATGACAAGAACTTCAGGTCTCTGAAGAAGGAAATCGAAGAAGACCTCAGAAAATGGGAAAATCTCCCATGCTTATGGATTGGCAGGATTAATATAGTTAAAATGGCCATCTTGCCAAAATCAATCTACAGATTCAACATGATCCCCATCAAAATCCCAACTCAGTTCTTCACAGAGTTAGAAAAGCAATTCTCAAATTCATCTGGAATAAGAAAATAACCAGTATAGCTAAAACTATTCTCAGCAGTAAAAGAACTTCTTCGGAATCAGTATTGTTGGTACCGAGACCTGCGAGGCCTGTAATGTCATATAGGAGCCAATTAGAATTATTGTCCTACCATCAAAAGGACAGATCGGCAACCAACAAATTGGGAAAAGATCTTCACCAATCCTACATCAGATAGAGGGCTAATATCCAATATATATAAAGAACTCAAGACATTAGACTCCAGAAAACCAAACAACCCTATTAAAAATGGGGTACAGAGTTAAACAAAAAATTCTCACCTGAAGAATTTTGGATGGCAGAGAAACATCTTAAAAAATGCTCAACTTCATTAGTCATTAGGGAAATGCAAATCAAAACAACCCTGAGATTTCACCTTACACCAGTCAGAATGGCTAAGATTAAAAATTCAGGAGACAGCAGGTGTTGGCGAGGATGTGGAGAAAGAGGAACACTCCTCCACTGCTGGTGGGGTTGCAAATTGGTAAAACCACTCTGGAAATCAGTCTGGCGGTTCCTCCGAAAACTGGGCACCTCACTTCCAGAAGATCCTGCTATACCACTCTTGGGCATATACCCAAAAGATTCCCCAGCATGTAATAAGGATACATGTTCTACTATGTTCATAGCAGCCCTATTTGTAATTGCCAGATGCTGGAAAGAACCTAGGTATCCCTCAACAGAAGAGTGGATGCAAAAAATGTGGTATATATACACAATGGAGTACTATTCAGCCATTAGAAACAATGAATTCATGAAATTCTTGGGCAAATGGATGGAGCTGGAGAACATCATACTAAGTGAGGTAACCCAGAATCAAAAGATGAATCATGGTATGCACTCACTAATAAGTGGATATTAACCTAGAAAACTGGAATACCCAAAACATAATCCACACATCAAATGAGGTACAAGAAGAACGGAGGAGTGGCCCCTTGTTCTGGAAAGACTCAGTGAAGTAGTATAGAACAAAATCAGAACAGGGAAGTGGGAAGGGTTGGGTGGGAAAACAGGGGGAGGGAAGGGGACTGATGGGACTTTTGGGGAGTGGGGGTCCAAAAAAGGGGAAATCATTTGAAATGTAAATAAATATATCAATAAATTTTAAAAAAAGAATAATAAAAAAAAGAATAGGAAAAACAAAGAATTATAGTCCTGTTGCCAAGGCAACAGCTGCCATATATCCAGAATTCAATAGCCTACCTTTACCTGTAATTTATGTCATCACCCATATATAACTGAGTAGCATTTCTCCCCCTCTCTCTCTTTCTTTCCTTCCTTCTTCCAGCCTGCTACTCCTTTCCCCATCTTAAATAAAGTCCCACATGGAACTGTTTGGCCTGGTGTATCTCATTGTGGCCCACATCTTTACTGCATCCCCTTGGCCCATGCAGTGGGAAGACAGGTGACCTGTGCTGCAGAGTAGGCAGACGGACCTGCATATAAAAACCAACATTTTGGTGAGCTCAGCCAGGAGATTTTGCCTGCAATTGCTATGGACAGGACTGACACCTGCTGTCATTGTCACTGCTACTACTGCCCTGTCCACCAAGCTTAGCTACACTGCCACCAACTCCACTGCCACCGCCACTGCCTTTGTTGCCACTGCTAGTGGACTTTGGAACCTGAGACTCACAGGCTTCATCACCTGAGCTGTGCGCTATGGCTTACCACATGGCTTGTCTCTGGGCCACCAGACCAAACAGTTCCACACTCCTGGCTATAGGATTGCACATCTTTAACAAACACACAGAGGCTTATCAGTAAGGTGCTTCGGTTGGCTGGAGGGAATCTTAGCTGCAGAAGGGATCTGGGCAACCTTTTCTAGAGCTAAGATTTGCCTCTCCAGCTAACATTTGTGATAGGACATTTAACCCCCAGGTGTACCCCAATCCGGAAGTGACCCTAAAATCCCCCATTAGCTTTTACAGCTGCAGACAAAGTCCTGGCCCAGGCAGGGCACTTCCTCTGGCATTCTGAGGATGTCTCAGCTCCTAAAGGCCTTTGCGATGGCCTAGGCCCTTTAGCTTAGCTGCATTTTGTTGTTATTACTCTTCCAGGACGCTGGATTTGTATCTAACAACATTCCTACTTTCCCACCCACCCAATGGGCAATAAATTGTCTTTGTTCATACCTCCAGGCACTCCACTGGGATGTCTTCTGGAAAAATCTCAAGTCTCTGAAACTAACACACAATTTGAGGCGGTCAAAACTAATAAACCACTGTAATAAGGTCTGGACTCAATATAAGTTAGACAATAATTCCAAATGGCACCCTAGATCCAATTGTTTTAAGGGATCTTAATACATACTGTCAGCAATCCAGTAACTGGGAACAAGTTCTATATGTTCAGGCTTTTATCTATCTCTGCTCTAAGCCCTCCCTCTGCTCTGCCTGCTCCCCATCACAGCTTCTCCTAGCCATGAAACCTACCCACCCTCTGCTTGATCATGCTACTTTTGATCCCAGTGACGAGCCACCACCCACCTGCACCAGGTGTTTTGGGACTGCGAAATCCCAAACTGCAGCCTCGGTCTCTCCTTCACACCAGGTCCCAGAGTCTACCAACCCAACCTCCCCAGATCCCTCCTCTCCCTCTGTGGCAGCTACAGGTCACTCCAAATGCCCTGAACTGGCGCCAACCTTTACCCCTCCAATTATACGTTCTAAAGCTACAGACTAACCCCCAAGTTCTTCTACTCCGAGGACACCTGACCCACTGCCTGTCCTTCCTCTGAGGGAAGTGGCTGGAATTGATGGTCTGGTTAGAGTACATGTTTCTTTCTCATTGAGCGAACTTTCTCAAATATTAAATAGACTGGATTCTTACACATTTAACTCTTCTTACTTTATTAAAGAGTTTCAGTACATTACTCAATCTTACAGCTTGACTCTCCGTGATATTTATATGATTCTTACTAACAATTTACTTCCTGATAAATGCAGGCGAGTTTGGGAAGAGGCAAGAACCCATGCAGATGAAATTCACCAGACAGATAGAAGCTATCCAATTGGATCTGAGAAAGTGCCTGACCAGGACCCTCAGTGGAATTACAATTCCACAGCTGGTATTTTAGCCAGAGACAGGTTTGTTACATGCCTTCTGGCTGGTCTCAGAAAGGCAGCCTTAAAGCCAGTAAATTTTGAAAAACTCCAAGAGGTTGTCCAGGACAAACAGGAAAATCCATCTCAGTTTTTAGACCACCTCACAAAGGCTTTATTACAATACACTAACCTAGATCCTGAGAATCCGGAAGGTAAGCAACTTTTAATGACTTATTTCTTTTCCCAGAGATACTCCTACATAAGAGCTAAACTTAGGCACTTGGAGAGGGGGCTCCTAACTCCACACGTGGAAGTGTTGGCACTGGCCTTCAAGGTATACCATGGGAGAGATGAAAAAGACCCAAAACAAAAGCACCACATGCTGGCAAAAGCTGTCCAACCAGCTCTACCTACCACCCCAGGCCCTTAGCCTTCCAAGGCTCAGGTACCACTAGCTCCCTGCTATAGATGGGGTCAACAAGGTCACTGGACAAAGGCTTGTCCCAACCCCCCTGCAAGCCAAAAGGACCATATCCTAGGTGTCATTGTGAGGGACTTTGTGGTGTCGATTGCCCTAGTGTCACACATAACAGACGGCCATCCCATCCAGAAACCCCTCCATCTGAACTCCTAGGCTTGGCTATGGATGAATGAAGGGGCCAGAGCTCCCTCGACCTGACCTCACCCATCACCAGCAGGGAGCCCCGGGTAACTATCGTGGTATGTAGGAGGCACATATCTTTCCTTTTGGATACCAGGGCCACTTATTCGGTCCTGGTGGAATTCTGGGGTCACACCTCACCCTAGCATCTTCCCATAGTCAGGATAGGAGGACAGCCTTACCTTCCTCATCAGAACCCACCACTTAGCTGCACTTTTAGAAATATACCCTTCACCCATTCCTTTTTGGTAATGCCAACTTCTCCCATTCTGTTATTAGGAAGAGATCTTTTAGTTAAGTTGGGGGCTTCAATTTCTTTTGCTCCCCCCACTTGCCTGAACCCAAGCATGCCAGCAGTTCCCCTACTTCTTCTAGCCAGTCAACCTACCAGTTATTTCCTCTACCAGCTTCTCAGGTGGACCCCAGAGTTTGGGACATCCAGAACCCCTCTGTTGCTAGACATCATTCTCCTGTTGTCATCCAGTTACTGGACCCTACCAAGTACATCATCCAAGCTCAATACCCTCTCTCTCTCCAGAGCCTCAGGGGACTTAAGCTTATCATTTTTGACCTCTTAAGGAAAAAATTCCTTCTTCCCACTTCTTCTCCTTTCAACACCCCTATATTACCAGTTAAGAAACCTAATGGTACCTATCGCCTGGTTCAAGACCCCAGGCACATTAATGCTGCAGTGTTTCCTCTCCATCCTCTCATAGCTAATCCTTACACACTTCTTTCTACCATCCCCTCAGGGACTTCTCATTTCTCAGTCCTAGATCTAAAGGACACATTTTTTTCTATTCCTCTTGACACCCAGTCACAGAACATATTTGCCTTTATCTGGATGGATCCTGACACCCACTTTTCTACCCAACTTACCTTGGATTCTGAGACAGCCCACACCTATCTGGCCAGGCTCTAACTTCTGACTTACTCTCTTTATCTCTCCCTAGATGTAAAATTCTTCTTTATGTAGATGGCGTCCTTGTCTGTAGCCCATCTCTAGAGATTAGCCAAGCAGACACTTCTGCTCTTCTAAATTTCCTTTCCAGTCAAGGCTACACGGTCTCACCTTCTAAAGTTCAACTGTCCACTCCTCAGGTTACCTATTTGGGATTAACAATTACCCCAACCCATAAGGCTATTACCTTAGATAGAAAGAATCTGATTTAGTCTTTAACTGTTCCTTCTACAAAGGAAGAGATTTTATCATTCCTAGGAATGGCTAGCTTTTTACTTTCCTGGGTTCCTTCCTTTTCCCTCCTTTCTCGACCCTTATATGAGGCAGCATTAGGCACCACCTATGAACCTCTTCTCAAATCTGTTGCCAAGCCATTTTAGAGGCTCCAACAGGATCTCCTTAAGGCCCCACCCTTACATCTCCCTGACCTGACTTGCACTTTTTCCCTCTATGTAACTGAAAAGGAGGGATTTGCCCTTGGAGTCTTAGGTCATCAACTGGGACCTTCTTTTGCACCTGTAGCATACTTGTCAAAAAGACTAGATTTAACCATCCAGGGATGGGTCCCTTGTATTCATGCCTTAGCAGCTGCTGAACTCCTTATTCAAGCATCAAAGAAATTAAGCTTGGGATCTGCTATAACTGTGCTCTCTTCTCATAACCTGTCCCAGCTCCTAACTTACAAAGGCTTGCAGACTCTACCTCCCTCCAGAGTTCTTTCTCTCCAGGTAGCACTAATGAGGATTTCATGCTCACCTTCCAATCGTGTCCTCCTCTTAATATTTCTACTCTTCTTCCCCAACCTAATACTAACCACTCCCTGTCTCATTCCTGCACTGAGACTTTAGAGCAATTATTACCTCATCCCTCACACATACAGGAGGGTACATTGCCTCAAGCCATTTATACTTGGTACACAGATGGAAGCTCCTTTCTATATGAAGGGACTAGAAAAGTTGGCTATGCCATAGTGTCAGATACCGAGGTGGTAGAGGCACAGGCCCTTCCTGTACACACCACTAATCAACAGGCTGAGCTGATAGCTCTCACTTGTGCCTTTCAACTGACACAGAGACAATCCCTCAATGTCTATACCGATTCTAAATATGTTTTCCATATCCTCCTGTCCCACACTGCTATCTGGAAAGAGCACGGGTTACTTACCACAACAGGAGGATCAGTAACTAATGCAATCCATATTTTAGCCTTGCTAAAGGCCTCCCATCTCCCCACAGCTATTGGGATAGTCTACTGCAGATCCCACCAGACGGCTGACTCTATTGTATCTAAGGGAAACAACTGAGCTGATGAGGCAGCCAGAGCTGCGGCCCTTGGGGGGATAAACTCATCTCGCCTTCCCCGAGACATCCTGACACTACAAGTCACATCTCTACTTCCACCCCCTGACACTTGCCAAACTCTATCCTATCTTCACCAACTCTTTCATTCTAACAGCAGAGTGTTATCTTCTTTTGTTAAGACCCACTTACAGCCTACTCCTGAAGACTTAAATTTCTTAAAATCTATCATTGCTTCTTGTAAAATCTGTCAGATGTTAGATTCCAACTCGAGATATCATAGTACCCCTTTCCCTACCCACCAGGCTAGAGGTTCTCTTCCTGGAACTGACTGGCAGCTTGACTTTACCCATATGCCTACTGTAAAGTGTGCCAAGTACCTCCTGGTCTTGGTGGACACCTTCTCAGGGTGGGTAGAAGCCTTTCCCACCACTAACAAAAGGCCTCCGACAGTCTCTGATCTCCTCCTCTGAGAGATCATCCCCTGGTTTGGTGTTACAGCCTCCCTTCAGTCAGACAATGGTCCTGAATTTACTTCCCAGAACTCTCAGAGTCTATCTAAGGCCTTAAACATCCCTTGGCATTTTCAAATTCCCTACTATCCTCAATCTTCAGGTAAGGTAGAAAGAACTAATCACTCTTTAAAAACCACTCTTGCTAAGCTGTCACAGGAACTTTACCTTGACTGAGTAAAACTCCTACCTCTGGCTCTTTTCAGACTATGAGCTCTTCCCAAGAGAACTCTTCTCATCTCACCCTTTGAACCTATGGATGTCCAGTTTTAACTCATGGTCTTTCACCTAAATGCTCTCCCCTCTCAGACCACTTACTCACCCCATTGCTTTGCCACCTTCACTCTCTCCTATGGGACTTTGCTGACTACCATCTACCATGGCCACAGACTGTCTCCTGTCCACTACCTGTCAACATTGGAGACCAAGTCCTCTTATCCCCTCCAGATCATTGGCCCTCACCCCTCTCTCCCAAATGTCAGGGCCCTTTTAAATTGATTCTTGTGAGCCCTAGAGCTGCTAAACTCGAAGGATTTTCTCATTGGGTCCATCTGTCTCACCTTAAACCTTTCATCCCTCCACATGAAAATGACTCTTCTTCATTCACGCCAACCCTAACAGGACCATGCTCTTTTAAGCTCCGGAGGACATCGAGACCATCTACCTTGCCCCCAATTCCAGAACATGAGATTCCACTCCTGCAGCCGAGCTCGACCTCATTGGATTAGACATGAGTTTCTTGTCCTACCCCTGCTGTTCTTCGTTTCCATCCAGGGAAGTCCTTACATCTGGAGATTCAAGGTTCAAGAAACCCCCACAGATAACAAACAGTCTTTCCAAATACGGTCAGGAAACTGTTCCATAGCCGGATGCCAGGAACCAATCCAAATCGTGATCGTCCCTGCATCTGTTATCCCATCTAAGTATTATGATCTCTATACTTGCTTCCTCTTTGACCAGACAGAAGGTTATTGTAAAGAATGGCCAGATGAATATGGGGGCTGCCCATATGGTCTTGTCAGATACATATGCTAGAATCATGGGTCAATCATTTCTTCTAGCAACACTGCAAGACACTTTTCTTCTACATACAAGACCCGTGGGATTCCAGGTCAGAGACAGGAGTTTTTGGTAAGCTCTATCATAAAAACCAGCCCAGTTCCCCAGTAAGTACCACCCATATTCAGAGAAAATATATCTCAATCGCCCAACCCCTAGATATTGGAAAAGTAGGGGAGATAATTAAATACTCCTCTGAGGTCCTTGATTCTTTGACAGCACCCCTCATAAATGGCACTAACTTGTCATTTCGCCTGTTGCTTCAAACCCTGACTTCAGCATACCAGCTCCTTAATGTCACCAGGCCTGATCGGTTTAAAGATTGTTGGTTATGTGTACCCCCAGGAATAGACTCAAAACTGTCACTTACAGCTTCTCCAGTGATACTGCCAAATAATCTTACCTCACCTTTTGTTAGCTGTCCTGACTCCGATGTCACCATGACTTCGTACCTTACCTCTGTCCCTCTCTTTGGCATGGAAAACTGTCTTTAGACCTCTGGGGCACATTCTGTAAGAACACTAAGCTCCCTAGACTGTAATAAAACCATAAGCCTTGATATATCATCAATTCCACAATGCCCCGCAATCCAGAACAACACGTCAGTTCTTTGTGACACTCAGGTATATCATCGCCTACCTGCCAGCTGGTCAGGAGTTTGCCCATTGGTATTCCTTTTCTCTGAGCTGGGACTAATCCAGGGAAATGAGCACCTGCCAATCCCAGTTGTAGATATGATAGCTGCTCAACATGAGAGGGCAGTTCAGATAGTGCCACTCTTGGTTGCTACAGGAATTTCCATAGTTGTTGGTACTGGTGTGGCAGGAATTACGACTTCTATGGCCCAATACAATACATTCACTTCCCAGTTTAAAAGCAATCTCCAGGGGATGACTGAAACTGTGCTTACTATCCAGAAGCAGATCGATTCTTTGGCAGTCGTGGTGCTTCAGAACCGTCGGGGCCTAGATGTCCTGACAGCTAAAGAAGGTGGTCTTTGCCTGTTCCTCCAAGAAGAATGCTCTTTCTATGTCAACCAATCTGGGATAGTGAGAAACAAAATCCAGGAGCTTCAGTCAGATATAAAGAACTTCAGAGATTGTGAGACCTCCAGTTCTGGCATTTTCAAAAACCCTATATGGAAATGGATACTTCCTTTTATAATGCCTTTTCTAGTCATCTTCCTGGTGTTATTGTTTGCTCCCTGCCTAATTAATCTTGTTTCTACATTCCTCCAATGGCAAATACAAAAAATCTTCTAACCAAACTATTAATCAGCTTCTGTTACAGAATTACCAGCCACTGCCCATGGAAGAGCCCCTGTCCCTAGATGTACCTGATGCCAACATATACCAAGTGGACACTGATGATGAAAGTCAGCTACACCGTGAAATTGACAATGCCCCTAGACAGCAGAAAGTAGTTTAAGAGACACTGAGCACTCACTCCTTTTCATTATCACCCCCTCCTTTTTTTCCTTTTCTTTTTAATGGAAGAAGTACAGAGATGTTAGTACTAAGACCTGCGAGGCCTGTGACATCATGTAGGCGACAATTAGAACTATAGGCCTGTTGCCAAGGCAACAGCCGCCATATACCCAGAATTCAATGGCCCACCTTTACCTGTAATTTATGTCATCACCCATATATAACTGGGTAGCATTTCTCCCCCTCTCTCTCTTTCCTTCCTTCTTCCCGCCCACTACCCCTTTCCCCATCTTAAATAAAGTCCCACGTGGAACTGTTTGACCTGGTGTATCTTCTTGCGGCCGACATCTCCACCACAACCCTGCGGCCCCTGCAGCGGGCAGACAGGTGACTTGTGCTGTGGAGTAGGCAGACGAACCTGTATAGAAAAAACAAGTATCCCAGACCTCAAGCAATACTATAGAGCAATAGTGTTAAAAACTGCATGGTATTGGCACAGTGACAGGCAAGTGGACCAATGGAATAGAATTGAAGACCCAGAAATGAATCCACACACCTATGGTAACTTGATCTTCAAAAAAGGAGCAGAAAACATCCAATGGAAAAACAGGTAGCCTTTTCAACAATTGGTGCTGTTTCAACTGGAAGTCAGCATGCAGAAGAAAGCAAATTGATCCATTCTTATCTCCTTGTACTAAGCTCAACTCCAAGTGGATCAAGGACCTCCACATAAAACCAGACACACTGAAACTAATAGAAAAGAAACTGGGGAAAACCCTTGAGGACATGGGCACAGGGAAAAAGTTCGTGAACAGTACACCAATAGCTTATGCTCTAAGATCCAAAATTGACAAATGGGACCTCATAAAATTACAAAGTTTCTGTAAGGCAAAGGACACTGTCAAAAGGACAAAACGGCAACCAAGAAATTGGGAAAAGATCTTCACCAACCCTACATCCGATAGAGGGCTAATATCCAATATATAAAAAGAACTCAAGAAGTTAGACCCCAGGGAACCAAATAACCCTATTAAAAAATGCAGTACAGATCTAAACAAAGAATTTTCACCTGAAGAAATTCGGATGGTAGAGAAGCACCTTAAGAAATGCTCAACATCATCATTTGCATTAGGGAAATGCAAATCAAAACAACCCTGAGATTTCACCTCATACCAGTCAGAATGGCTAAGGTTAACAACTCAGGAGACAGCAAGTGTTAACAAGGATGCTGAGAAGGAAGGATACTCCACCACTGCTGGTGGGATTATAAGATGGTACAACCACTCTGGAAATCAGTCTGGTGGTTGTTCAGAAAACTGGACATGACACTTCTGGAGGACCCTGCTATACCTCTCCTGGGCATATACCCAAACGATTCCCCAGCATGTAATACAGACACATGCTCCATTATGTTCATAGCAGACTTATTTATAATAGCCAGAAGCTGTAAAGAACCCAGATGCCCCTCAAAGGAGGAATGGATACAGAAAATGTGGTATATTTACACAATGGAATACTACTTAGCAATCAAAAACAATGAATTCATGAAATTCTTAGGCAAATGGTTGGAACTGGAAAATATCATCCTAAGTGAGGTAAACCAATAACAAAAGAATACAAATGGAATGCAATCTCTGATAAGTGCATATTAATTAGCCCAGAAGCTCTGAATACCCAAGGCACAATTAGCATAACAAATGACTCCCATGAAGAAGTAAGGAGAGGGCCCTGGTCCTGGAAAGGCTTGATCTACCATTATAGGGGAGTACCAGGACAGATATAAAGGAGGGAGTTGATTGGAGAATGGGTGGAGAGAAGAAGGCTTATGGGACATGTGGGGAGGAGGGAACTGGGAAAGGGGAAATCATTGGGAATATAAACAAAGAATATAGGAAAGAAAAAAAAGAAAAGAAACTAGAAAATAAGAATACAAAAAAAACCACGGTTGAAAAAAAAAGAAGTATTCTTCTAATTAGAAAATCTTCAAAGGAGGATGCCCAAATCGCTGAGAAACATTTAATAAATGTCCATTATATTTCATCATTAGGGAAATACAAATCAAATCTATTGATAGGTGATATGGAAATTTATAAACACTATGAAAATAAGTTTAGTATTTCCTAATGAAAATGGAAATCAATTTATCTCAAGATCCAGCTATACTCTTCTGGGACAAATAACTGGGTGTCACTTTACCCTACCACAGAGATACATGCTCAACCATGCTTATGGTTGTTCTGTTTATAATATTCAGAAATTTCAAACAATTTAGGAATTTCTCTACTGAGGAATGAATAAAGAAAATGTGGTACATTTACACAATGGGTTATTAATCATTTGTCAAAAAAATGATTTCTAGCAATCATAGTGGGGGTATTTCTATGTCATTTTCTGCTTGACGAACACTTTTCTTTTTACTGGTTTGCATTTTCTAGCTTTGATATCAGGATATAGGTCTAATCTCTTTGCATTTTGTTATGCCAGGTTCAGGTAACTTCATTTGCACAGTTGCTCTTTTGTTATGGGATGTTGAGAGAAGCAGTGGATTTGAAGGAGAAATGAGGTAGAAACACTGGGAGAAGGGGAGGGAGAGGGGGTGACAGTTGAGATATATTGTATGAGAGAACAATAAATAAAATTTAAAATCATGAAATCAAGAAATGCCACAGGCATACTGAGGGAACTAGGTTAAAAATCATTCTGAGTAAAGTAACCAAGACCCAGATAGAAAAATACAATATGTATTAACTTATTTGTGAATATTAACCTTTAGACAATGATAACCAATACGCAATCCACAGAACCATAGAAATTGGTTATACAGTAAGGAAGTAAGTGGAAACAGATAGATATCATTAGAAAATTGAAATAGATTAAGTTGTTATGGGGGGGTTATTGGGACCCAAATAAGAGAACTGAGTACTGTTGTAAGAGAGAAAAGGGGGATGAGGAAGGGAATATAGGAAGACACAGCTCACAACAAGGGTTTGTTGCCAAGAGTATTTCAGAAAACAAGTGATGTAGATGTTTCTTAAAATATAAATACACATGAAGGTAATCCACAGGGAACTGCAAAATAATGGAGAAGACAGAGTCCCAACTGACCATCATCAAATGAAGCCCTCAGTAAAAGGATAGCTTATGTCAAGTAGAATTGTTAGATAAAGTGATTCCATGGTGTAAATAAAACAGCTCATGCACTACCATGTCTATGGATTGCTCTACAAACCCTGACAGTAAGGCCCATTGCTGAAGCTAACCTTACATTTTTCTACTGAACATAGATATGTCAAGCTGGTGCCTACAGTGAGCCTTAGCTACTATATTTAGTAAATTTTCTACATAATGGTACTTTACATACTACCAAAGCAGAAATATAACATAAACCCAGATATAAACTTTTTGATTTACAATAGTGTCCTATCTTCAAGATACACCAGTGCAACGGTGACACAAAGTTTCTGGGAGTAACTGACCAGTGCCTGATTTGACTTTAGGTTTATGCCCTGATACAGAATCCATACCTACTACTGCTGTGGTGAACCTGAGACTTGATAGGCCCAGTACATAGGGTAATAGCAAATAATATTCTTCTAAAAGTTTTAAATTAAATTAAAATGTAAAACTTAGCAATAAAATGACTCTTAATGACTATCCACTATAATCACAAATTAGTGCCTTACACAGCCATCATCAGTGAAACTTCCATTTGCAGCAGAGGAAAACAAATACAAAGACCCACAGCCAGATATTATGCAAAGACTGAGAGGCCTTGGAACAATCATATGCAGTTGTTGGGATGCCTATATCAAATCTTTCTCATCTGGGATCAGCAACCATAGTCCAAGAGGAAGCAGAAGTAATATTTGAGACAGAGCTGATGGAGGACACTAAGAAAACAAAGGTTTCTAAATTGACAAGATCTATGCACATGTATGCACAGACATGTAAGCAGCAAACATGGGCATACATGGGTCTAACTAGATGGGGTCTTAGAGTTGAAATGAGAAGTGGACACATGCTCTTATCTCTAACCCAGAAAAAATATCTCTAATTGATAAGCACTTTTAAGGGTAAATGTAGTTTCCTTAAAGGGACACTCATTGGATAAATAAATTACAATTAAGGATAGGCTCCATGACGAGCAGTAGATGGACAAAAGAAATCAAACTCAAAGGTAACATATTGCCACATAATTTGTCATCAAAGCTTCATTTTTCAACCTTATTTTTTTTTAATTTTTATTAAGAACATATAGTAGGACATAAATGGGGGATAATAGGATTGGAGGACAGGTGAAAAGCAAGGAACTAGGATGAACAGAGGGCTGGGAAATTATAAGAAGTATATATAATGTAAAAAATTCCAATAAATAATCTAAAAATATGTTTTGATGTGTGTGTATATTTGTGTGTCCCTATTTTTCTTTATTTTATTCAACTATGAAAAATCTGAATATTTCTTTCTTCACAGCATCTTTTATCTGTTTGTTTCTAAGACTGTATATTATAGGGTTTAAGAATGGAGGAACAATGGTATAAAATACAGAAAGAGTCATATCCTCAGCTATTTCTGAGATTGCTGAAGGTCTTAGATATGCATAGCCACCAGAAGTAATAAACACAGACACTACAATAATGTGAGGGACGCAGGTGGAAAAGGCTTTCCCTCGCTCTCCTTTGACAGGAACCTTCAACACAGTTGATAATATATAAGCATATGATATGACAATGAAGATAAAGCAGCTGCCACTGAGCCCAACAGCAGTCAGAAGAAGTAAGAGCTTGTTGTTAAAGGTATCAGAGCAAGAAAGCCTCAGCAAAGAAGGAATATCACAGAAGTAATCGGGAACTACATGAGAATGACAAAAGGATAACTGGAAAGTTTTGAAAGTGTGCACACTTGCAAGGATAAGAGAGGTAAGTAGAGAAACCAGTGTCATCTGAACACATAATTGATGGTTCATAATCAAATGGTAGAGAAGAGGCTTGCAGATGGCCACATAGCGGTCCTGGGACATGATGGTAAGAAACTGAATCTCTACACATCCACAAAAGAAAAACAAAAAGACCTGTGTTGCACACCCAACAACAGAAATATTCCTGTGACCAGTGAGAGAATTGATACAAGCATTGGGCAAAGTAACAGATACAAACACCATGTCTAAAATAGAAAGATTTCTGAGGAAAAAGTACATGGGTGTATTCAGAGTATGGTCAACTATAGTAACAAGAATGATGATAAAATTCCCTAAAAGGCTGCCCAGGTACACCAACAGGAACAGCACACTGAGTAGGATTCTGAGCTCCCAAGTCTCAGCAAAAACTTCCAGGAGGAACTCAGTCACCAGGGTAGAGTTAGCCATAGCCTCAAAGTATAAGTTTATCTGAAAGAGAAGAGAGGCAACTGAGAATAACTTATTTTCTTTGATAGATCACTATATTTGCTCTTGAAAGTATTTTTTTTTTTTGCTGAAACTGGCTTTTATGTGTGATATATCAAGTATTTTATTTTTGTTTTCCTATGTTTTTATTATGCTTAGCTGTTAATACACATATATGTGATTGTCTGTCAAATGGTATGGTATGATGTTAAGCACTTAAAATTAATTTCCATAATAATAGCTGTCACATGAATAGTATTACCTTAATAAATATTGTTTCTTAATATAAAGTTATATAATATGGTAAGTTCCTCTTCTAGATAAAATAACTGTACCAGTTAGAAACACCCAGAGACATTCAACATGTAGAATATATTTTAAAAACTCTGTATGCATTAATGAACATATATACATTTATGAGTGAAATGCATTTATGTTGTATGATTATTTCATATATACACATATATTAAAATTAATTAGAAACCAAACAGCCTAAGATTTGAGCAAAGCAGCTATGTATCAGACAGAAGCAAGTAACAAAGCAATGGCAAGTGATGAGGTAGAGACAGTTACTCACTCTTTTTCCTTGAAAGAGTTACATGTATTGGCTAATTGATGTTGGAAACTTCCAAATTTTAACAGAAAGAAATTCATAAAGGTTAAAAATTACATTACTTAGAAATGTTAGCTCATGAACATTATGCAATGTAATTTTATTTGCATAATTTATTTTATGTAAAATGCTATTAAAATATTTTGTTAAATGCAGAGAGAAAATTATTCCAAATAGATATATATTAGTATATATCTATTGAATAGATTCAATAGCATCTATTAAATAGATCATCATATCTGTACTATACTATATTTGACAGATATCAACCAAGATCATAGTCTAAAATGCCCACAAATTATTTAAGAGTTACGGTAAAGTGAGCAGTATAATTAAAATATAAAACTAAGTTAAAGAATACATCACCTAATACACTTATATTTGTAGTAGAAAAGATACTAAATTCAGGTTTTATCAGTAGATGAGCTTCCTTGCAAGTTTTTAGAAACTTGGTGATATGTTCTCAGTCACCTGAAGTAGCAGTGTATGGTGAGAGTAACTAGCAATCAGATCAGACATCAGCATCCACCACATTTTAGTTATGTCTGCCTTATGCTACAGAAAAGGAAGGGTGGACCAACTACAAAGAGCATCATTTCATAAAGGTCCATGGTCACATGCCAGGATGATTATGCAACACCAGGTTTTGAACAAAGTGTATGGTGGTATTGTGTTTAACCCCCACAGGATATTAAACAGCTAAATCTAGCTACCTTTAGAAAGTGTCACCAGCATGAATATTGTAAATTTTCAATATCGATGCAAAATTTTTTAAAACTGTTTATATCCCTCTAATATAAAATTATGTTGGAAATTAAATGACAATATAGTAAGCAGAAAGTATGCAGAAATTGATTTTACATTAGGTCTTTGAGAAGTTTATACCACATCTACAAAGGAATTATTCAACAGCAGCTGTGGTAATTGGCCACTAAGAGTCTGAGTAGGATTAATATATGCTGTGGAGAGCAAACAAGGACAGAGACTGCTTGCAGTAGGCTAGAATCAGAAGCCTGCAGCAGCTCTTTGTAGAAAAGGATGGTGTCTGGGATCCTGAGAATCAGGAGACACATCCCTCCAGGGGACCCGCCATCTGAAATAAGGGACTGCCTGGAGTAGGCCTGGATGGAAACATTTCAGTAGTCAACAGAAGCTCTTTGTAACAACAGTTGTTCCCATTTATCCTAAACTTAGCTCTGGACAATGACTGTGTAGATTTCATTTGTGCATGACTGTTTTTCAGTTGGCCTTGGTGTTCATAATTATGAACATGAAAGTCATGTCTGACTTTCTTCTTTCTCCTTCAGTTCTGGCAAATTCTGTGAAACTAGATGTTCCCTGATGTAATGATTCTTAAACAATTAAAAATTGAGGTATGGGGCACAGCACAGTACAGCACAGCACAGTCCTAATGGCCCAGGTGCATGCTATGTGTCCTCATCTTAGAAACAATGCAATAACTGCACAATGATAGTTCCAGATTAATGCTTGACTTGCAAAGAAAGTGTGACAAAATTATTAGAAAATGAATTAGAGCCAACATTGGGACCCCAGAGAAAGAAAAAACTATTAAAGTTATGAAATATGTTTTACACAACATTTGAGAGTGGTTCCTGCATAAGCAAGTATAGAATATGTAAACTCTTATATTAGTAAAACTAAGTCAAAACACTGAGACTCTTAAGAGAGTCATTGTGTGCAATTTGTAGAAGCAGAAAGCTAGGGAAACTACTGAGTTAAGGCTTAACTTGATTCATTCTGAACACTGCCTGGCAGCTTTGACCATGTCATTTATCATTAGAGCTTTACAAGGAAATGCAAATAGCTGGCCTTGGAGCTCTGAACTCTGAAGTATAATACTCAAAATTAAAGTTTAAGTACTGATAAGTTTGCAGTTTTTATTATTTTGGCTATAGGCCTGGGAATTGGGAAGCTTGAAGCTTTGCGGGACAATTGTAATTCTTGATTCTTTGTGGGACATGGTTATTCTTTCGAATTTGATTTGGCAATGATTATACAATGTCTTTTTATCTGCTTTTGGAATATTAATAAAAGACTGGAGCTAGAAGAGGGCAGGAGAGCATGTAGAGAGCAAGTAGTGAGCACATGAAGACCAAGTGAGAGAGCGAATGCAGCGAGCATGAGAAGAGCTTGTGAAGAGTGAGGGAAGAGAGAATGTGAGGTGGGTGTGAAGTTTGTGTGTGTGTGTGTGTGTGTGTGTGTGTGTGTGTGTGAGAGAGAGAGAGAGGAGAGTGCACGTGGTGTGTGTGTGAGGTGTGTGTGTGTGTGTGTGTGTGAGTGAGAGGAGAGTGCATGTGGTGTTTGTGTGAGATGTGTGTGATGAGTGTGTGTGAGAGTATATATAGTATGTGGGTGAGATGCGTGTGTGAAGAGTGTGTGTGTGAGTGAAAGGGGAACACACAGAGGTGTGTATGAGCGAGAGAGTACAAGAAAAGAAAATCGCACAGGAGAAAAGCAGAGTGTGCAGGAGAATGCAGAGTGTGTGCAGCCTTGAGGTGTAAGTGAATGAGAAGAGAGAAAGACAGCAAAGAGAGAGAAAAGAAACTATAAGCCTTGAAAAACTACCTGTCAGCTTGTACCCAAAAAGTAGTCTGTGTACATTTATTGTGTGCCTTCCAGATATTCCTGCTTCTACTTGAGAACTCCAGTTCTCGGTTGAGGCTGGACCCTGAAAAATGATATTGTTGTGCTTGGGAGATCCTTTACAGTTGCTCTTAGACAGTACAGAGGTTAAAGAACCATTACTAGAATCAAAAATCATTACTAGCTAAAAAGGAACCAAAAGGAACTAATTAAAAGTGCAGACATCTGTGCTTTCAACATCTGAGAATGATTATAAAAGCAAACTGGCAGATTTTAAATAAATGCCAACAAATATATTTAAAAGATTTTAAATTCAGTCTTCAATCATACTGAAATTCAATTTAAAAATCATAAGTGTGAACACTACATACCAATAGAATCTAATAGAAATATATTAAAAAATTCCTGAAAAGTATCAGCATAAATGCACACAAAGTATTTTCTATCAATAAAATTCTGCAGTTGTTTAGCCTGATAATCACCAGCTGTGAAGACACCTGCCTTCCACCTTTCATATGTCTACAACAGCATGAATGGTCCTGGAAAATCCTACATTGAGTGAAACAAGTCTAGTACATCATATGTAGAGACAAAATAAGTTTTTAGATAAAAGATAAATCAAATTAATCTATATTCATTTTCCAACTCCAAAATTAATTAGAATTAGATGGCAAAATAGAAATAAATCATAAATGCCTATGAATTACATTTTAAAGATAGACTAAAGAAGAAATAAGAAATAAAAGGAATAATCAAGTCAAAGAAATAAGAAATAATCAAGTCAAAGATGTATAGTATGACAATTATTGTAGTCAGCAAGTACATCAGTAAAAGACAGTTAATATAATAAACAGCCACAATTAAATAGTAATGTTAGAGAAGAAACACAAAGATCAAATTTTATAAAAATTGTAATACCAATAAACTACAATAAAATAATGAAAATATACAAGTTATATAAAAAGAATATTAAAAGTTATTAAATGATGTTACAGCAATTAATGACTACTGAGAGCAGGAGCACTAGATTCTTCCAAGATGAAATTCCCTGAGACCATGTAAACACAAACAAACAAAATATATGGATTCTTCAGATTGTGCTTGTATATTTGTGCATATATAAATATATATATATATATATATATATATATATATATATATATATATATCATATATATATGTGTGTATGGTTGTGTGTGTATGTATGTGTGATAATAAAACAGGGTATCAATTTGAGAGTAAGGGAAGGACATACTAAGGGACATAGAAATGGAGCTGAAGAGGTTTGCAGCCCTGCAGGGGGAGCAATAATGTGTACCAACCAGTACCCCCAGAGCTCCCAGGGACTTAACCACCAACCAAAGAGTACAAATGGAGGGACCCATGGTGCAAGCTACATATGTACCAGAAGATGTCCATTTCAGACATCAATGAGAGGAGAGGCCATTGATCCTGTGAAGGCTTGATTACCTAGAATAGGGGAAAACAAGTCAGGAAATGTGGGGGGTGGCAGTGAGCCAGGGGAGGGGGATGGGATAGGAGGTTTTGGGGGGGTGACAAGGAAATGGAATAACCTTTGAAAAGTAAATAAAGCAAATATCTAATAAAAAAGGAAATAAATGTCTACAGGGACAAAAGGGAATTAGTGGAATGACTTTATAATATTTTACTTTAAATTTATTGAAAGCATAATAAAAATGATACCACAGAAATAAAAAGAACTAAGATTAATATGTGTGTGAAAACAAGTTCAATAATCAGATGTAACTTGATTTCCAGAATTATGCAACTTATATAGACTTACCTTTTTTCAAACAGCAGGAAGATACACTAGTTTCAGATTACATAAGTAACAAATAAGGAAACTGCCTAAGAATTTATTGCCCTAAAAAATTTAAAGATTACATAGTTTCAAAAATAAATGCATTAAAATTGAGGAAAATTTTGTTTCTATAATGATAAACACTCATAAAATAATATTAATAATGCTATCAAGGCCTAAATACCAAAGCAAGAAAATCTCACCAAAATAAAACAAATGCAAAGGAATAACTGTGATCAATTTTAGAATATTAAACAAATATTTGTAGATCTTATGTTTAGTGCCTTAAATATGTCAAACTTCTTCATCAAATATAATGTATCCTTGCAGTGAAGAAAATTTTAACATAAGCAGTCAATGACCTTGACATACTAATAGAAGTGAAGATAAAAGCCAATTTCAACAAATGCAGAAAAAGCCTTGCATAATATTTATACTATTCATTTATTAAAACCTTTTATCTACTGTAAAATGGATTGTTTGTTCTATGAAAGTAAAATCTTCTCCTAAGGTTTTGTACAAGACAAAATTGGCACTCTTGTTTTTCCTACCTCCACTAAACATAATATTGGGAACTTTTTCCAAAGCATGCAGAAACAATAATAAAATTAAATTAAGGTATCTGCAGTAACCCATTTGGCTTCTGTGGAGTTTGTTGTTGTTTTTGTTAATTTTTCATATGAGATTACAATATAATTACATCTCTCCTTCTAAACTGTCTCTTAAATACCATCCTATTCCTCTTCATATCCATAGCCCCTATTTTCAAGTGGTTAATGTATATATAAATTATTTGTACACACACACACATATGTATGTGTATATATATACATATATATGTATATATATACATATATATATTCTTTTAAGCTTGTAAAGTCTGTATATTTTTTGTACATAGGTTTTCAGTACATTAGCTATTTCATAGTAATAGCTAATTGGCATTTGATAGGTCTCTTTAAAAACAAGTTAGCATTAATAAAGTTCAAATATTACAACTTTTAATTGGCAAAATCAAATATCCTTGTATAAAAACAAATTGGCACTATTTTAATTCCTGTAGAAATATGTAAAGAAGTTTATTATATTCTGATAGTCTGAATGTTTTCATTTAATTATGGATATTGATATTTGTATATTTAAAAATGGTACCAATATAGGTGCACTTAAATTTTTTTTAAACTTTTAAAAACTTGAAATATTATACAAATATATGTGCCAGGATCATGTGTAGTAGTAAATGGTGGAGGAATCACTGATTGTAAATGAAAAATATCTACTTTTAATTAAACAAGTCAAGTTCCTTATAAGCCTAGAGAAAAGAATGAAGAATTAATTCTCTGGAAGATTAAAATATACTAACACGTTTTTTCCTGCCTTTCCACTTACATTTATGGCTTGCAAGATCTTGATCAAATTAAAATATGTATCACATGGTATTCCTTTGATTAACAGAACAATGCTGGTGTTATAATTTTGCTTTGCCAATATTTGGGACTTTTACTAACAATAAATATTACATTGATATAAATATTCACAAGTAGATTAATTGCATGTCTTAATAAGTTAAGAAAGGCTTGAATGAATTGACTAGGAAATGACTTGAATGATTAAAGACTGATGCTGATATTTGAAGAAAATATATACTTAAAGACACTGAAAATCATTTTGAAAATCTTAGATACCATTGCATGCCCAGTTCTAGATCTGTTTTTAGATTAGAGAACTAGTTCAGTAGTTAGGGACATTTCCTGGTCATGCAGAGGAACTGGGTTCAGATTCCAGCATACACATAGTGAACTAAGGACACTGCATAAATATGACATGCACACATTCATGCCAGAAAAACATTCATACATATGTGTCAGGAATGTGTGTGTGTGTGTGTGTGTGTGTGTGTGTGTGTGTGTGTGTCGGTGAACATCTATTAATGAAAAAAGGGATTATGAAATTGAAAAAGAACAAGGAGGGTATATGGGAGAGTTGGGAGGTAGAAAAAGGTTTCTAAATATTCCATACTTGTAGATGGAATTTCTTTTTCCTTTTCTTAAAACTTTTCAAACTGATGGAAGTAGTTGCTAGGGAATTCTCCATTAAATAAGGTCAAGGTACCAACAATGGTCTCAGTATACTTACCCAGGCATTGTTTTTCACTCAAAAATGAAAATGAAACTCTATATGGTTCATTTTTCAAAATCAAAGTCTTACAAATACTTTAGTCACCTATTCTTATCTATAATGGATTGTAGATGTCTTCATTTTAGGAAAATCTCAGCTTTTAAAAAGTCACTAGTCTTGTTTGCTTTTATCTAAGGCATTGGCATCCTCCTGAGTACAAAGACTTTTGGAACACAGCCTTTAATTAGGACAAAATGCCCAGATGTAATTTAGATAGGTAATGGTTTCCATAGAACTGGTAAGAATAGACCCAATTAAAATTCAATATTAGATACAGGCTGAAGGACGAGACATTGTCCCCTGAAAGTGTAAAGATGAAGATGGAAATAATGAAACACTACGTGAATATACAGATGATCTCCATTATCTGAAGGAAAATGTTTGGCACCTGTTTGGATCACAGGACAAAATCATCTGTAGTTTTCACAACCCAAATGAAGCAGATATTCAATTTCTCATTCTCTCTTCCCTTCAAGATCATATAGTAATTTATGACAGATCCTAATAAAAAAAACAGTAACCATCATGTTTTAAAACTAAAGAAAAAAGAAAAGAAAAAGTAAAATTTGATTCCAAAGTATTGAAATAAAGATGCAAGACTTTGAATATCCATTAACTATCAAAACATACAGACTTAAAGCAACATGCACTTTTCAATACCTACTTTCAAATCCAAATGTCACCTTTCAGTTTCATGAGTTTATTAAAACATAAGTCTTTCAGTTCCTTTTTTTAGTTTTTGCAGATTTATAAAAATTATGTCAAATTGTAAATTAGAAATCACACTCATTTTTTAAAATAGGAAATACTTCAAAACACAGTATATCCATCTTTTTTTGGACAGAGGAGGATCCTTCACAAGTTGGTTTCTTTCAGCTCAAACAAGGGGAAACTGGTAATAGAGTTAGTTGTTGGCTAAGTCTCTTGGATAGTCCAATGAACAGCCTTTATGGAAAACCAGAGGACCTATACTAACATAACAAAGGAATGACTGAAGAATTTTGCTAAATTCTTGTCTAAGAGCTATGAATGGAATGAAGAAGTTTTGCCATCATAATCTCATAGTGGGTAAATCCATCCCTATATGAAGCACACCAGGCATGAAGCAAAACAAAGGAAGGAGGCCTATCCATCCATTTCTAGATGTTAAAAAGAATTTTTCCCCAGAATTTTGAGAATTATGTAGGCGATGAATGTTTTTCTTTGTGAAAATCTTCAGTTATTAATCAAGACATTTGGGCAACGAACATCAGGCCACTTTTAGAACCCATTGTAGAGAGGTACCAAGTGAAAAGACCATTTCCAGAAGATTTTAGGCTAATATTTGAGGATTTCAGTCCATGTTGTAACTACTTCTACATATCTGGAAAATATTTATAAAGACAATAAAATATTCACATCCCTTCCTTGGCAGGCTGCACATCAATGAGAGTATTTCCACAATTTCTATAGGGTATTGGGCTCTATTTCAGATCTCTGCATGGGTAAGGGCTCTCTGGCATCTGGCTGAGATATCTCATGCAAGATTTTCATGTCTAGATGTGTCATACCATACCTTGGCCTGAACAAATCAGAAAATTTTGTTGTTCCCAGACAAGTAGTTTGGTGAAAAATTATCTGCAGAGGTAACAGAGCAGGCAACATTCTAATCTATTTTTTGCCTAGGATGTAGGCTTCAGATTTGTCTGAAACATTAGGCCGTGATTCTTCAAAAAATGTTCAGGGGACCCAGAACATCTCAGGTTGTGCCCCTTGATAACTGTATTCTTCCCCCTTGTCTGTAACTCTGAGAGACCTGATGCTTGATGTAAGTTTCTTGGGATTTTACTGCAGACTCCAGAAATTTTGTTCTGTATTCAACAGAGAAAAGTACTTGTACACAGATTTAAGCTAATAGAAATTCTTTATTAGTCATTCAGAAACTATACTGGGTATTCTGGATCACAGTATAGCCCTTAGCCACTTTGAGGGTGATCTTTTAAGCACAAGTACCATATTCTGGAAAAAATGGGAATTGGAACTGGATCTGTGAAGATGGAGAGGACACTCTGACATAATTATGCCTGCTCTGCTACCTGAGGCTATGGTGATATTCCAACTGGTGCTGTCACTAAAGTCCATATTGGGATCTGTAGCCATGCAATACTGTCTATGTCAATGTCTGTAGCTCATATTACTATTAGACATCTTGTGAATGTCCCTGATCTGGGTGATGCCTGGCATCCTGTTGATGTAAAAGTGTTGTACATAGCTATTCCTATCCCTACTAACTGTGGTGTTCTGGAGATATAGATACATTCTTCTCTGGTTGCAACACTCAGGATAGTGAGCTTTGCATCGTACCTGAGAAGCACAATAGACATTATACTGCTGTTTTGGGTCTGCTCTAGCAGTTTGTAGATGAGGTAGATGTTAGGGTGGGCCAACACAAAGGTCTAGATGGTAGGTGAATTGTGTAGCCCACTATATCTCCTGTATCCACAAGACAAGGATGAACTCTCAGGCATAGCAGCTGCTACCTCACCTAATAGTGAAGGTGGCAACAGGCAGGGCCATCACTCCCACTCTCAGGCCATTAGTATCATTGGTTTCAAATCCCAGGACAGTGAGCCCTGCACCACTTACACTCAACCAATGGAAACTAGCTGGACCCTCTGCCATAGAATTAGGAAAACCTGAAAGAATCTGAGGAGGGTGACACCATAAGAAGACCAGCAGTCTCAACCTGGATCATGGAGATCTCTGGCACTCAGCCACAAACCAGATAGAATACTCCATGTGATATGAGGCCCCTTACACATATACAGCAGAGGACTGCCTGATCTGGTCACAGTGAGAGAAGATGCTCCTAACCCCCAAAAGACTTCAGACCCCAGGGTTTAGGGAGGTCTGGTGCTGTGAGGGTAACTGGGTGGGGACTTCCCCTGTTCCTCTAGGAGACAGGGAAGAGTAATGGAATGAGCAACAGTCAGAGGGCAGACCAGGAGGAGTATAATGGCTGGAAAGTAATAAAAAGATTAAATAATAACAATAATAATCTTTTAGATGCAAGAAGATTTTTTTAAGTCAATAAAGCAAATTAGAATAGAAATTGGCTTAGATGCAGAACTCTGAACTCATCAGTATAAGAGAGATAGCAAAATATTTTCTTCTGAATTGCCAAATACAGTGTGAAATTTTTAAATGTAACTATTACCTCATAATTTTCATAACTGTTTCATAGTTGTTCCTTCTGTATATTTTTTATTTGCAAGAAAATAACTTTTATTTAGGTAAAAATGAGAATTATTGAGGTTTGTTCTGTTGTTGTATATTGTAATGCTAAATATTGGCCCCCAAAAATGGTGGCTCCCAAGAATGAGGAAATATTCAAGTAGAAGAAGTGATGCTATATAACCTTGCTTTTTAATTTAAAACTATTGGTTGAATGAAGATGGTAAGAGTTCATAGCTGAGCAGAAGAGAGGTAGGCAGAATTTCGGTTTACAGTATGAGGCAAGAAGACAACACCATGTTGTAGGTCAGTTATTTAATCCTGGCCATGAGCACTGGTGAATTGTAGCTAGGAGGAACCCAAATGGCACATAGCAAGTTGTAACTTGGGTTGATTGATAGGGAAGTAGATACAAATAATTTAGAGGGTAGATATATGCCTAGGTCTTGTCCTTTAAAGACTTGTAATAAATATAAAAATTTGAATCTCTTATCTTAGAACAGAATGATCAAAGAGAGCAGAAACCCACAACTGAGATTAATTATTAGTACAATAGTAGACACTTTTACAATTGTATTTTTAACAATGACTTAGTTAGATCCTTTAACTACAAGGTTATTATTAAATAAGCATGAGATATTTCTGGGTAATGTGCAATCTTAAATAGAATAGAGCTTAAAATACTAGCAATAGTACCATGATGACAACATGTAACATGTCTATAATGAGAAAATATAACAATGGAATATTTAACAAGTTTGAGTAACCATTAAATTTCTTAGATTCTTACAGAATATTCAAATGGGTAAGGAGTACAGTGAAAATTTAATCAAGTGTTATATATCCTCAATATTACCTTCTCAGTATACTGAGGAAAGTGAGTCAGGATTTCATGTAACATGGCACATTTCTTACTCAAGAAAAAAGAAAAGAACCAATCTGATTCTGGAAGAGATATAAAAAAGGACTGAGCTTTGTGTTACTTTATCAAATAATATGCCTAATTTAAAAAAAAAGATGGTTTGCATATAACTTTGATATTTTTCTGAAAAATTAAATGCTCATAAACCTAATGATATTTTTTGTCTCAACAATCTCACTTACATGTAAAGATTATTTTGACAAGAGTTCACATATATATATATGAAGATTTCAATGTAAAAACTAGATAAGAGTTGACAACAGTGTTTAGTAGGTATGGACAGTTAATGTAAAGATCTAGGCCTGGCTGATTAAGTACTGAGGAAAAGTTAGTATTGACTCTTTAGCCTTAAAGCAGGTATGCATAACAAGCCTACAATGTTCAGGAAACACTGAGAAAGAGGTGATGGAAAGAATATAAGAGCCAAGAGATTTGGAAAGGGCCATGTGATTCTCTCTTCTGAGCATGAAAAGAAAATGGCATTCCTGAACTCAGCATCTTCTGTTGCTTGCACAAAGCATATCCAAGATGCAACCTCTAAATATTCACAAACTAGTGAAGGGCGTATAAGGGCTGAATCCTCCCAAGAAAGCTATTCACAGTTGAGAGCTGAAAGGAAAAGGATTATCATTGTCATTAGTTGGGTAGCCACTGTTCCATGTTGCAGTGAAAAGTTCTATACCCATGCTCAGAAAGAGGCCTTGAATTATCCCACTGGGTCAGAGAGCAAAAAGATATGAAATGAAGTAAGGACTTCCTCAGTACAAGGGATAGGGAAGGGGAAAGATGTAAGGATGAAAGGGTGAATGTTGGCAGGTATATTATACACATTTATAAAATCATAAAGAATATTATCAAAGCAGAAAATATTTTTCTTGTAATTTTTATGTATTCCACATTGATTTTACATTGGAGTTCAAAGAAAAATCTCAAGTATTATTATGTGGAACAAGCTGTCACTTCATTATATTCTATCAGTTGCCTAAAATAGTAGCTTTCAACAATCACTCTGGTTAAGCTGACAACAGGTGATTTGTTACATTTTAGATTCTCACTCTGTCTAGATTAGTATTGTTCATTCTGTGTTCTGATGCTCAGTGAAAACTCTTTCACTTAGAATCTACAGCATTAGGGGGGAATTTCACATAAACCCGCGCTATTATGCTATTTGTGATTTAATTGTTCCATTACCTTCCCATCTCTTTTGTTCCTAAACTACATTAAAATAAATGAAAACATAAAGCCAGGTGATAGCTATATCCAGTTTCGATCTACCAGCCCTTGTGGGCATCCACAATTGTGCCTGGGTTTTGTTACTGTATATAATATGTGTCACTAGGTGGGGTATTCTCTGGATGGTCTTTCCCTCAGACTCTGCTAAACCTTTTGTCTCTGTATCTCCTATTGTGGGTACTTTTTCCCCCATTCTACAGAAGACCCAAGGATCCATACTTTGTTCTTTCTTCTTGGGCATTATTTGATATGTGAATTGTGTCTTTAGTAGTCCAAGCTTCTGGGCTAATAACCACTTATCAGGGAATGCATACTATGAGTGTTCTTTTTTGGTTGGGTTATACCACTCAGAATGATATTCTCCTAAGAGCAATTTACTTATTTCATTGATTGTAGTAATTACTTTCTATAACCAATTCTATTGATGATATATAATTATGTATTAGAAATATGAAATTTTCCTGTTTTTTGTAACTCAAGAAGTATTTCTGTGAACATATTTGGAAACATGTTTTAATTTGCAACTGTATTTTCTTCTGTAACTATATAACTTCATGAAATGGCTTGCATATTTGAGAAAACCTAATTCCATATTCTAATGCTATGTACAATCATATTTGATTGAAGTATAATGTCTTTTATTCCATTTGTTGTTAGGTCAGCCTTCTCTATTGACTCATTTTTACAAGTGATATGTGGTTATATTTACCATTTGTTAATATTTATGTAATGTCCTTATTAAAATGAATTTTAAATACATCATTAGCATTATATTCTCCTGCTGTGTACTATGTTGGCTTGAATGTTTGGCCCATGGGAAGTGGCACTATTCAAAGGTATGGGCCTTACTTGAGTAGCTATGGCCTTGTTGGAGAAAGTGTGTTACTGTGGGTATGGGTTTTGAGGTCATCTGCTCAAGCTCTGCCCAGTGTGGAGAGACCATTTTCCTATCTGATGGTTGATGATGGACTTCTTGCTGTCTTTGGATCGAAATATAGAATTCTTTGTTCCTCCAGCACCATGTTTTCCTGTGTGCTGCCATGCTTCTCATCATGGTGATAGTTGATTGAACCTTGGATACGGTAAACCATCCCTAATGAAATGTTTTCCTTTATAAAAGATAACTTGTAAGGCTAGAGAAATGGCTTCACAGTGAAAAGCACTGAGTACTCTTCTAGAGTTTCTGAGTTCAATTTCAAGCAACCAAATTTTGGCTTGCAATCATCTGGAATGACATATGATGCCTATTTCTGATGTCTGAAGAAAGGTACAGTGTACTCATATTCATAAAATGAATCCTTTTTTAAAAAATTAAAGCCAAACCTCCAACTTAGTGCACTGACCACAATGGAGAAGTTATATCAAGGACTGAAGAAGCTGAAGGGGTCTGCAACCTCATATGAAGAACAACAATATCAAACAAATAGTCCCCCAAAGCTCCCAGAGAATAACCTATCAACCAAAGAGTACACATGAGGGGACCCATGGCTCCAGCTGGATATAAAGCAGAGGATAGCCTTATTGGGCATCACTGAGATGGGAGACACTTCGTCCTATGGAGTCTCAATGACACAAGGTCATTGATGCTGAGGCAGGAGTGGGTGGGCAGGTGGGGAGAAAGCTCATAGAGATAGGGGAAGGGGAGAAGGCATGGGGATTTGTGGGAGATACACTGAGAAGGGGGAATAACATTTCAAGTGTCAATAAATAAAATAATATAATAAAGAAAATTTTTTCCTCTTGAAGTTCTTGTCATATAGATCTTTCATATGTTTGGTAAGAGTCACCCCAAGGTACTTTATACTGTTTGTGGCTATTGTGAAGGGTGTCATTTCCCTAATTTCTTTCTCAGCCCGCTTATCCTTTGTGTATAGGAAGGCTACTGATTTGCTTGAGTTCATTTTATAACCTGCCACTTTGCTGAAGTGGTTTATCAGCTGTAGGAGTTCTCTAGTGGAATTTTTTGGGTCACTTAGATAGACTATCATATCATCTGCAAATAATGATAGTTTGACTTATTCCTTCCAAATTTGTATCCCTTCGACCTCCTTATGAATTGCCCAAGCTAGTACCTCAAGTACAATATTGAAAAGATAAGGAGAAAGTGGGCAGCCCTGTCTAGTCCCTGATTTTAGTGGGATTGCTTCAAGTTTCTCTCCATTTAGTTTGATGTTGTCTACCGGTTTGCTGTATATTGCTTTTACTATGTTTAGGTATGGGCCTCGAATTCCTGTTCTTTCCAAGACTTTAAGCATGAAAGGATGCTGAATTTTGTCAAATGCTTTTCAGCATCCAATGAAATGACCATGTGGTTGTTTTCTTGGAGCTTGTTTATGTAGTGGATTACATTGATGGATTTCTGTATATTGAACCAACCCTCCATCCCTGGGATAAAGCCTACTTGATCATGGTCGATGATCGTTTTGATGTGTTCTTTGATTCGGTTGGCAAGAATTGTATTGAGTATTTTTGCATTGATGTTCATAAGGGAAATTGGTCTGAAGTTCTCTTTCTTTGTTGGATCTTTGTGTGGTTTTGGTATTAGCGTAATTGTGGCTTCATAGAAGGAATTGGGTAGTGTTCCTTCTGTTTCTATTTTGTGGAATAGTTTGATGAGTATTGGTGTTAACTCGTCTTTGAATGTCTGATAGAATTCTGCACTGAAGCCATCTGGGCCTGTGCTTTTTTTGGTTGGAAGACCTTCTATGACTCCTTCTATTTCTTTAGAGGTTATGGGACTGTTTAGATTATCTATTTGGTCCTGATTTAATTTTGGTAATTGGTATCTGTCAAGGAAATTGTTCATTTCCTCCAGATTTTCCAGTTGTGTTGAGTATAGGCTTTTGTAGTAGGATCTGAAGATTTTTTTTATTTTCCTCAGTTTCTGTTGTTATATCCCCTTTTTCATTTCTAATTTTGTTAATTTGGATACTTTCTCTCTGCCCTTTGGTCAGTCTAGCTAAGGGTCTATCTATCTTGTTGATTTTCTCAAAAAACCAGCTTCTGGATTCATTCATTCTTTGTATGGTTCTCTTTGTTTCCATGTGACTGATTTCAGCCCTGAGTTTGATGATTTCCTGTTTTCTACTCCTCCTGGGTGAATTGGCTTCTTTTTGTTCCAGGGCTTTCAGGTGTGTCCTTAAGCTGCTAATGTATGCACTCTCCATTTTCTTTTTGGAGGCACTCAGGGCTATGAGTTTTCCTCTTAGCACTGCTTTCCCCAAATTGTGTCCCAAAGATTTGGGTATGTTGTGCCTTCATTTTCATTAAATTCTAAAAAGTCTCTGATTTCTTTCTTTATTTCTTCTTTGGCCAAGGTGTCTTTGAGTAGATTATTGTTCAGCCTCCATGTGTATGTGGGCCTTCTGTTGTTTTTGTTGCCATTGAAGACCACTCTTACTCCATAGTGATCCGATAGGAGGCATGGAATTAGTTCGATCTTTTTATATTTGTTGAGGTCTGTCTTGTGATGGTCGATTTTGGAGAAGGTACCATGAGGTGCTGAGAAAAAGGTATATTCTTTTGTTTTAGGGTGGAATACTCTATAAATATCAGTCAAGTCCAATTGGTCCAAAGCTTCAATTAGTTTTATTGTGTCCCTGTTTATTTTCTGTCTTCCTGATAGGTCCATTGAGGAGAGTAGAGTGTTGAAGTCACGGACAATAATTGTGTTGGGTGAAATGTGTGCTTTGAGCTTTAGTAATGTTTCTTTTACAAATGAGGGTGCCCTTGCATTTGGTGCATAGAATTGAAAGTTCTTCTTGGATTTTTCCTTTGACCAGCAAGAAGTGCCCTTCTGTATCTCTTTTGATGACTTTAGGTTGAAAATCAATTTTATCTGATATTAGGATGGGTACTCCGGCTCGTTTCCTGAGACCATTGGCTTGTAAAATTGTCTTCCAGCCTTTTACTCTAAGGTAGTTTTTGTCTTTGACAATGAGGTGTGTTTCCTGTATGCAGCAAAATGTAGGGTCTTGTTTCCTTATCCAGTCTGTTAGTCTATGTCTTTTTATTGGGGAGTTGAGTCCATTGACATTGAGAGATATTAAGAAGTAGTGATTATTACTTCCTGTCATTTTTGATGTTATTTTTATATTTGAGTGATTATCTTGTTTTGGGTTTGATGAAAGAAGGTAACTATCTTACTTTTTCCAGGATGTTGTTTTCCTTCTTGGATTGGAGTTTTCCTCCTATGATTCTTTGCAGAAGCTGGATTTGTGGAAAGATATTGTGTAAATTTGGTTTTGTCTTGGAATATCTTGGTTTCTCAATCACCTATTGTGATTGAGAGTTTTGCTGGGTATAGTAGTCTTGACTGACATTTGTGTTCTCTTAGAGTCTGCATGATATCTGCCCAGGATCTTCTAGCTTCAAGACTCTGAAAAAGGAAATAGAGGAAGACCTCAAAAATTGGAAAAACCTCCCATGCTCATGGATCGGCAGGATTAATATAGTTAAAATGGCCATTTTGCCAAAAGCAATATACAGATTCAACCAATACCCATCAAAATCCCAACTCAATTGTTCATAGAGTTAGAAAGAGCAATTATCAAATTCATCTGGAATAACAAAAAACCCAGGATAGCTAAAACTATTCTCAACAACAAAAGAAATTCTGGGGGAATCAGTATCCCTGACCTCAAGCAATATTACCAAGCAATAGTGTTAAAAACTGCATGGTATTGGTACAGTGACAGGCAGGTAGATCAATGGAACAGGATTGAAGATCCAGAAATGAACCCACAACCTATGGCCACTTGATCCTCGACAAAGGGGCTGAAAACATCCAATGGAAAAAAGATAGCCTTTTCAACAAATGGTGCTGGTTAAACTGGAGGTTAGCATGCAGAAGAATGCGAATTGATCCATCCTTGTCTCCCTCTACTAAGCTCAACTCCAAGTGGATCAAGGACCTCCATATAAAGCCAGACACTCTGAAGCTAATAGAAAAGAAACTGGGGAAGACCCTTGAGGACATCGGTACAGGGGGAAAGTTCCTGAACAGAACACCAATAGCGTATGCTCTAAGATCAAGAATTGACAAATGGGACCTCATAAAATTGCAAAGTTTCTGTAAAGCAAAGGACACCATCAAAAGGACAAATTGGCAACCAACAAATTGGGAAAAGATCTTCACCAACCCTACTTCAGATTGAGGGCTAATATCCAATATATACAAAGAACTCAAGAACTTAGACCACAGAAAACCAAATAACCCTATTAAAAATGGGGTACAGAGTTAAACAAAGAATTCTCACCTGAAGAACTTCGGATGGCAGAGAAACATCTTTAAAAATGCTCAACTTCACTAGTCATCAGGGAAATGCAAATCAAAACAACCCTGAGATTTCATCTTACACCAGTCAGAATGGCTAAGATTAAAAACTCAGGAGACAGCAGATGTTGGCGAGGATGTGGAGAAAGAGGAACACTCTTCCACTGTTGGTGGGGTTGCAAATTAGTACAACCACTCTGGAAATCAGTCTGGCAGACCCTCAGAAATCTGGGCACGTCACTTCTGAAAGATCTTGCTATACTACTCCTGGGCATATACCCAGAGGATTCCCCAGCATGTAATAAGGATACATGTTCCACTATATTCATAGCAGCCCTATTTATAATAGCCAGAAGCTGGAAAGAACCCAGATATCCCTCAACAGAATAATGGATGCAAAAAATGTGGTATATCTACACAATGGTGTACTATTCAGCCATTAGAAACAATGAATTCATGAAATTCTTCGGCAAATGGATGGAACTGGAGAACATCATACTAACTGAGGTAACCCAGTCTCAAAAAATCAATCATGGTATGCACTCACTAATAAATGGATATTAGCTTGGAAAACTGGAATATGCAAAACATAATCCACACTTCAAATGAGGTACAAGAAGAACGGAGAAGTGGGCCCTAGTTCTGAAAAGACGCAGTGTAGCAGTATAAAACAAAACCAGAACAGGGAAGTGGGAAGGGATGGGTGGGGAGAACAGAGGGACGGAAGGGGGCTTATGTGACTTTAGGGGAGTGGGGAACCAGAAAAGGGGAAATCATTTGAAATGTAAATAAAAAATATATCGAATAAAATTTAAAAAAAATTTTCCCTCAAACTACTTAATTTATCTTCTTCCCCTAATATATTACATATCTTATATATTATATTTCTTATATTATAATATTAACATATATAATTATTTTATATAATTTTTTAAATATCTATTTTACATTTGTCAATTCTTGACCTTAGAACATAAGCTATTGGTGTTCTATTCAGGAATGTTCCCCCTGTACCAATGTCCTCAAGGGTCTTCCCCAGTTTCTTTTCTATTAGCTTCAGTGTGTCTGGTTTTATGTGGAGGGCAGCCCTATTTATAATAACCAGAAGCTGGAACGAACCCAGGTTTCCCTCAACGGAGGAATGGATACAAAAAATGTGGTATATATACACCATGGAGTACTATTCAGCCAGTAGAAATGATGAATTCATGAAATTCTTAGACAAATGGATGGAGCTGGAGAACATCATACTAAGTGAGGTAACCCAGTCTGAAAAGATCAATCATGGTATGCACTCACTGATAAGTGGATATTAGCCTAGAAACTTGGAATACCCAAGACATAATCCACATATCATATGATGTCCAAGAAGAACTGAGGAGTAGCCTATGGTTCTGGAAATGCTCAGTGCAGCAGTATAGGGCAATACCAGAACAGGGAAATGGGAAGGGGTGGATGGGAGAACAGAGGGAGGGGGAGGGAAGGGGGCTTAAGGGACTTTTGGGGAGTAGGGAGCCAGAAAAGGGGAAATCATTTGAAAATGTAAATAAAAAATATAATGAAAAAAATCTGTATTTACAGAATTACCAAAAGAAACAAAGGTTGCTTTGGTCATCTTTGGTCATCATGTCCCATTACAGTAAAGGAACCCCTAAGAGATTTGCTAAAATCAATATTACTACTTATATTTTGAATAATACATTTGTTGTCATGATTTTTGAAGACTGGTGTGCTGAATTTCAACTTAAACATGTGCCAATACTCTCAAATTCATTCTTGAATCTTGAAATTCAGGCTATACAAAATAGATATCTTAACTCAGTTATTTCCATCCCCCTTAAAGAAAATAAAACTACCCTATTCTTATTCTCATTGAATCACTCTTCATAGACAAGAAAATCTAATTCTGATTTTATTACCTTATTCTTTTCTATTATATCTCTATTATTACAATAATTCTAGAATCGAAAGTTTTCATGTCTAAAATTTATGGAACAAAACATTGCCTTATGGGGTGAGTTTCTTTTTCTCTAGAATCCTGTCATCTAAGGGTATGGGCTACATCTAAGTGTTAGGCTAACTTGGAAGACTCAACCATGTGGAACTGGTTTTGCAGTCAGCAAAAATTCAATATTGAAGGGAATATAGGGACTGGCACTAATGTTTCTACAGGCTACTGAAGATAGATAATATGTGACAGGGTAAAATTCCCCAGAAGAGTCCCTTGATTGGTCATTGCATGTAATTAGGAAATAAATCGTAAGTTAGAGTTGGAACTTTATAATTTTGGTGATGCCCGGACTCTGAAACATGTACCAAAGAAAGCCATCAGTGCATAAATGTTCCAGCTTCAACAAGGATGACAATCAGGGGGTTTCAACAGTTGAGTTGGGTAGCTGCATAAGGCTATTGAAGCCCACATGATACCATCTTAGGTCCCAAATATCAGATATGGAGCTGCAGTATTTGATGTTTCTTTAATGTTTTAGTTTTGTTTCAAACTATTTTCTTTTTGTGCTATGTACTACACTCCCTTTCACCCTTGCAGTGGGAATGCTTACACTGTGCCATTGTGTATTTACAATTTGTAATCTATATTTTGATTTTATTAAGGCTCACAGACCATGGGGAAACCTAAGTTTCAAATGAAATTGAAGAGAAAACTCCTGAAGAATAATGGTGTTGTTAAAACTTAATGAACCTTAAAAGACAAAATGGATTTTTCATTGTGAAATAAATATGAAAGTTCATACACCAGGAGTGGTATGATATTGTGTAAGCATTTGGGTATCAAGTTGGCAAAAAATGAAACTATCATGATTTATATTAATTTTCAACTGCATGTGATATAAAATGACATTAGAAAGAAACTTCTTGACATATTCGTGATGGTCTTTCAAATACAAGTGACTGACCTTGGAAGTACACTTTGAGTGTAAGGTTACCATTCTTTTGAATGTTGTTTTTAATTGAATAAAAAGGAAAAGTGAACAGAGCATCAGCATTGTCTTGATATTTGTCTTCATAATTTCAGGTTGAATGTGACTCTTACTAAGGACAACACGTCTTTCCTTCCATGCCATATGCATGATTCCTATGCTTAAATCAAAAGCCAAATAATATGCATTTAGTTTAATATAATGCTGGGGAAAAATTGAGCCAATTTCTCCATGACTTTTCTATGTATTTTCTGCGAAATGGTCAGTCCTTCCTACAGAAAATGCCAATTATCTTAACACTAATTGTCTTAAGAGAAAAGTAAATAATAAGGAAGGCTATTAAGAAAGATTTTCCTTTGGGGAGTATTAAGGTTGTAGCCAAAGGCCTTAAAAAGGTCTGCTACAAACCTGTGGATTACATGGTGTTTCAAAGGAAATCTAAATATAATTTAAAACATGGCATATGATTTTTTATTTGTATTTGATTTATTGTATATTAAGAAATGGATGAAGTTTAGAACCTGTGTTTATGTCATATCAGAAGCTGAGACTGTAACTACAGTTTTTAATTACAGAGTTCACGAACATTTATGACATTTATGCGATCCTTCAATAATCTCAATGTTAATGTTTTTTTAATTTTTTTCCTTCTTAACTGGATCTGTTGGAAATCCTTTCTATAGATGCCTGATGATCAGTCCATGTGCCAGGTATTTGAGAATTCTGAATTAACATTGTATCCATTTTCAATAAAATTAATACCTAAATGTAGAAACCAGTAATGTACTTATAGATAGGGCTTGAATCAGCAGGATTTCAGCATATGTTGGATCTTACTAACAAGTGATTGTAACATTGTATGTTAAAGAGAAATATGAAAGCACAATTGGATGATATATTTTGATATTGTGGTCTCTGAAGATTATTTTACAAAGAAATCATTAGGAAATCCTGACATACCCATACTACAAATGTGTGTATGTGACTCAAAATGTTTCCTAATTTAGGTATTTATTTTCTTGAAGACATATTTTTTATTTTAATTTGATGTGTATTTGTGCTTTTTTGCATTTATGTTTGTATACACTGTACATCTCTGATGCCTATAAAAGCCAAAATAAATGTTACATCTCTTGGAACTGGAGTCTAAGACAATAGTGAGCTACTACGTAACTTTTGAAAAATTAACACACATTATCTCCAAGAGCAACAAGTCCTTCATCTTCTAAGCCAAGACTCTAGCCACTCACCTTTTCTTCTTTTCTTTTATCTTTTGTTTTTATAAAATCTTTTTTGAGGATATGATTTAATTAAAATATTTTTTCATTTCCATGCATCACTTTAACCCAAGCCCGTATACCTGTCTTCTCTCTTTCAAATACAGTACCTCATTTCTGTTGTTGTTTTGGTTTACTAAGATATCACACTCATGTATGTGCATAAGTATACATGTATACCCGTGTAGAGAGAATCTCTTATGAGTACCACCTGTCAAAAAAAAAGCTTATGACTAATGAGCTGAAACAGAAAATAGGAGGTGGGTCTCTTTCAGGAAGACAGAGGATTCTGAGACTTGGTGAGAGAATAAAAGGAGATATAAGAAGATTTGAAATAAATTCAAAGTAGATGCCGGGTGAGACATTGAATGCTGAATTTAATGAAGAATGCTGGAACTGAGGGAGATGGAACCAACTATGCAGTATAAATAGAGTAGTTTGAATGGGTTAAATAAATCATGACTTAGTCAGGGAAGGACCCAAAGCTTATGGTCAAGATATTTAATAATAAATAATTAGTCACAGAGTTGTTATCCTGTAAGCAGGAACTAGAAGGACAAACAGATTTAATATTTTTAAACAGTCACACACACACACACACACACACACACATACACACACGCAAATGCTCTTCACTGGGCAATCCATATCTACCATTTTCAAGGAGGCTCCAATACTTAACTCTTAGCAAATGCACTGATATTCAATATTTTAAGATTTTATAAATTTAAGATGATATAAATGTTAAACAAAAATCTATGCTTATCTTACCTTGTTTACAGGAATTATAATAGAGATTTTTATTTGTAAATGTTTAAATATATAAGTGTAACTAAGAGTTTACAATTATAGCACATGCCTATTTTACGTATCAATTTAATGTGATGGATAGTATTATTTTCTTAAGCAAAGGAATTTTTTTAATTTTTTTTATTCGATATAATTTATTTACATTTCAAATGATTTCCCCTTTTCTAGCCCCCCCCCACTCTCCGAAAGTCCCGTAAGCCCCCTTCTCTTCCCCTGTCCTCCCTCCCACCCCTTCCCACTTCCCCGTTCTGGTTTTGCCGAATACTGTTTCACTGAGTCTTTCCAGAACCAGGGGCCACTCCTCCTTTCTTCTTGTATCTCATTTGATGTGTGGATTATGTTTTGAGTATTCCAGTTTTCTAGGTTAATAACCACTTATTAGTGAGTGCATACCATGATTCACCTTTTGAGCCTGGGTTACCTCACTTAGTATGATGTTCTCTAGCTCCATCCATTTGCCTAAGAATTTCACGAATTCATTGTTTCTAATGGCTGAATAGTACTCCATTGTGTAGATATACCACATTTTTTGCATCCACTCTTCTGTTGAGGGATACCTGGGTTCTTTCCAGCATCTGGCAATTATAAATAGGGCTGCTATGAACATAGTAGAGCATGTATCCTTTTTTTTTTAATTTTTTTTTTGCAAAGGAATTTAAATTGGCACAGATTTTAGAAAGTTCCAGAAAATTAGAAATGGTTAAACATCTCAGAAATAAATAAAAATCAACTTTAAAAGTCAGGGAAGGAATTTGATAAAATATTAACATATAACTATGTATTTGAAAGTAGGAAGAAGTCATAGATTATTATTAAAAAGGATAAGAGCTATTGATCTCACCCATTCATTGTCAAACTGTGACACTGTTGACTGTTATCTCTGTTCTGAGCATAATGAATCTTATCAGTAAGCTTAAATTCTAGAGAAAACTGTTTCTGCTAGGAAGTGGAATGATTAGGGGCACAGGTTCATCACTGAGAGAAATATATGTGAAAAAAGCTTTTGTCCAAGCAAGATTGAGCCAACAACAGAAGGAATCCAGGTTCTACTCAAACGGTACAGAAAACTTGACAAAATGTGGGAGTTAGCAATATTTTGAAAATATTACAGGTACAACAAAGACAGTGATTAACATTAGGAAAATTTTTGTCAAATTATAAGTGTGGCTATACAAAGCAGGTCAGTGCTCTGAAACAAGGTTAAGACAAAGGAAATGAAATCATGCAGGGTCAGACTTGGATGTTTTATTCTGCTGTTTGTTGCCCACTGAATGACTGCAATTTCAAGGAAAGAGTTCTATTAAGAAAAGGATGATATATAATTCAAAAGTTTTCTAGAAATTTATAGAAAAACATGGCACAATAGTTATAAATGGTAAATTTGTACAACTTATGTATCCAGTAAAAGTGGCACCTGAAAAAGATATAATGGGGGTTGTAACAATGCCATAGTAGTTCAGTAATGTCCTGGGTCCATTTCCACTGAATATGAACATTTCTGAATATCAATGTGTTAATTGTTACTTACTTTTCATACCTGACAGGCTGTGGAAGACTCTAGCATGCCCAATGTCACTAGAATAACAGGGTTCATCCTTATGGGATTCTCGGTTGCTCCTGAGCTACAGACTGTATGTGGGCTGTTCTTCCTGGTAATGTACCTTGCAGTCATAACGAATAACCTCATCCTCATCACCCTCATCACCCTGGACTTGAAACTCCAAACACCCATGTACTTTTTCCTGAAGAATTTGTCCCTGTTGGATATCTTCTTTATTTCTGTTCCAATCCCAAATTTCTTTATCAATAGCATAACTCACAATAATTCAATTTCCATTATGGATTGTGCCCTCCAAGTGTTTTTAATGACTTCTTTTGCATGTGGGGAAGTAATTCTCCTAACAGCAATGTCATATGATCGCTATGCTGCCATCTGCTCTCCCCTTCACTATGAGGCCATCATGAGCAGTGGTAACTGTGTGCTGATGGTGGGTGTTTCCTGGGCCATCGGGGTATTCTTTGGAGCTTTATACACAGCTGGCACATTTTCCATGCCTTTCTGTGGCTCCATTGTGATTCCACAGTTTTTCTGTGATGTTCCCTCATTGTTAAGGATTTCCTGCTCTGACACACTTGTGGTCATTTATACAAGTCTTGGAATTGGTGTTTGTCTGGGCATGTCTTGTTTCATCTGTATTGTGATCTCTTACTTTTACATTTTCTCAACTGTGCTGAGAATTCCTACCACTAAAGGTCAGTCCAAAGCATTTGCTACCTGCCTCCCTCACCTCACTTGTTTTCAGCGTTTTCATTTCCACTGCTTGTTTTGTCTATCTGAAGACACCCTCAAGTACAGCATCAATTATAGATAAACTATTTTCTGTACTGTATACTGTGTTGCCTCCAGCACTTAATCCTGTGATTTACAGCCTGAGAAATACTGATGTCAAGTGTGCTTTGAAGAGGTTGCAACAAAATCTCTGTCCAAGTAGTTCACTTCGTGTAACAGTTCAAAGTGTCAGTCTTTGGTTTTGTTGCTCACATTTTACCAACAAGTTTTGTAACTTTTGACTCTCAAAAAAGTGTAGATGCTCATTGTTTGCCTTAAATAAGTAAACACTCAGATGATGGCTGATATGATCAAAGATCAGAAAATTATATCAGAGTAACCTATAAAGTTACAATACCAGTTTCTGCTCTTCTATAATAAAATCATTCTCAATCAAGGCGTATAGCTTTCTAAAGAGATTGCTAATTTTACCTTCATGGTTGAACTGAATGAATACATGTTTATTTGATTACACCTTAACTAGCTCATTTACAAACAAAACAAAATAATGAAAAGGTGGGAAAACAGGGGGAGGGAAGGGGACTGATGGGACTTTCGGGGAGTGGGGGCCCAGAAAAGGGGAAATCATTTGAAATGTAAATAAATATGTCAATAAATTAAAAAAAAAGAAAAAGAAAAAAAAAGAAAACAACAAAATTTTTGACATGGAGAAAGCATGTGATCAATGAAAGTTATTTCATATATGATTTCTGTACTAACTACTCAAATAATTAGAATGAATGGTAAGAAGGAACCCACCAGGCCTAGATTCCAGCAGGCTCAATTCTTGAATATGTATCAAATTCTTGAGGCAAAAACAAACCTGGAAAAAGATCATATAAGCAAAGTCCTAAAAGACAAATAGTGGACATCCAGATTGAGACTATAATCAGAGAGACACTGGAAAGTTGAAAGTTTGTGTGTCCCTTTTTCTGTACTTTCTCTTGAACAGCAACATTACTTATACATGAAAAACATCAGGCTTACAAGTCTAAGGAATGAGTCTAAATAACCTTACAAATTCTAAAGAGTTGTAAAAACACAAAGTCCTTTTGCATATTGCCATATTAATAAAAATAAAATACTGGAGTGAGGGGACTCTATGACTAGCCTAGGAGCCTGTAAGTGGCTTTCTGACCTGTGAAACTGTCTGACTTCTATACATTAAGCAGGGGGCTTGCAGTTTCTGTGTCACCTGAACTAAAGTTTCAGGACTGTATGAGTGGGATGCTGGCCTAGTGCTATTGGAATGCACATGATCCCATGATAAATCTCAAATGCTAGACAAAAAGCTACAATTTTTTGCAACTTTTCTCTGCTAGATTTGACTTAATCTGATTTTTAGTTCACTCATTATCCTGTTTTTAGAATGGAAAGATTTGCTGTGTGCCTCTGAACATATGAAGTACGTAATTTGTTTAAAGATCAAATACACTCTTGCTGTTTGTTTCAGGAGGAAACTGAATCGTGAACTTAAAATATATTTATTTTATTTTAAATTACATCATTGTATGTATTTGAGATGGTGAATACATATAAGTGAGGATGACATCAAAAGCCAGAACAGTTCATTGGGGCATAAATGATGTACCCATTCTAGATAACCTAATGTGAGTGCTGGAAGCAAAACCTTCATCCTCTGCAAGATCTATTTCTGCTCTTAACAACTGACTGATTTCTCCAAGGCACCACAGACATTTGAGCTATGCTGATGTTAGAAGTGTTAACACTTTAGAGATTTTTACAGATGTACAAAGCACATTTGTATAATATTATGCTTAAAAGTAGTACATTTATGGATTAAGTTGAAAAAATAATGATATGAGATGAATAATGATTGTTATAAATTTCATGAATTGTAGAATCAACTAAGAAAAAGGTTTTTTTATTTTTATTTTATTTTATTTTATTTTATTTTATTTAGTATGGGTATGTCTTTAAGGGCATTTCCAGAAAGGACTGACCTTGAAAGGAAGATTTACTGTGGTGGGTAACTTTATCTTCTGGTTTGGCAATAAAAGATTTTATTTTCTGCTTACAATAAAAGAAGCTGAGCAGAATACCATTAGAGCGTGATAGTGTTGTTTTCTGCTTTCTGACTATAGGCACACTGTGATCCGCTCTTTCATGATCCTGTAACTAAGCTTTCTTTGCTTTTTGGACTCTACTGAAAAGTGAGCCAGAATGACCCTTGGTTTCTCAGGTTGACTTTTTTTTTTCACTATATTTGATACAGCCTGGATAAATTGATTAATACTGGATGTATTGCAAGAGTCTTATTCAGAGTTCCTAATTTTGTATTTTGAAACATTTTTTTTAAAAAAACTAAGATGTTTTAAAGTGTTAAGACTTTAGGGGTTTTTACAGATGTACTAAATACATTTGAATGATATTATGTTTAAAAGTTATACATTTAGGATGAAGTTGAAAAGAGAATGATATGAGATAGTTAATGTTTGTTGTAAATTTTATGAAGTATAATATCAAGTAAGAAAAATATTTATTTATTTATTTATTTGTTATTTATTTATTTATTTTTAGTATGGGTATGTCTTTAGGGGCATGTCAAGAAAAGGATTGACCTTGATAGGAAGATGTACTGCGGCTGTGGGTAACTTTATTTTCTGGTTAGGCAACCTCTTACATTTTATTTTATCTTTTTTTGTGCTTTTCTTTTGCATTCATTTGTTTATGATTATTGATGCATATTAGTTGTAGATAATATAGTGTGGTGTGCTCCTTAGATACAGGTATAATTTAGGTAATTGTTATATCAAATTACTTACTATATCAAAGTTTCTTAAGTGTTTACAATGCTTCTACTATCCAAACTTTCAAAATACTTTATAAAGTTAATTTTAATATACTCGAAATCCATAAAAGGACAATTCATTAGTATATAAATGGAAAGACGACCTAATAAAAACATTGGAAGTTTTTTCTAAATGTTTTTTCCCATTGTTTGGGTTTTTTTAATATTTTTATTTTCTATATTCTTTGTTTACATTCCAAATGATTCTAAACATTTTTATGAAAATATTCTAGAAACAAAACAAGGGTTTGTACTCTGCTTGCTTGTTATTCTAAGAGATCCCTCTGTCCAAGTTCTGCATCTGTATGCGTGAGTAGTGAGAGAGTGTGTGTGTGTGTGTGTGTGAGTGTGTGTATGTGTGTGTGTGTGTATGAGTGTGTATGTGTGTGAGTTTGTGTGTGTGTTTGACAGAGAAAGAGAGAGAGAAAGAGAGAGAGAGAGAGAGAGAGAGAGAGAGAGAGAGAGAGAGAGAGATTGAGAATATGCCTGTCTGTGTGTGTCTACGTATTCTGTGTTTCTGAATTTGTCTGTTCTCCAAACAGTCCTATCTTTGTATCCAAAAAAATTCTTTGGATCCATCATCTCCTTCAGAATATAGGTTCAGTCGTTTATTTTACATATCAATCCAGTCATTTCCTCCAATTACTTTTGCTTGTTTGCTTGTTTGTTTTGAGACATGGTTTCTCTGTGTAACCTTGGCTGTCCTGGAACTCACTCTGTAGACCAGGCTGGCCTTGAACTCAGAAATCTGCCTGCCTTTGCCTCCCAGGTACTGGCATTAAAGGTGTGCACCACCACTGCTTGGCTCATTTCCTCCAATTGTTAAGAGACAGTAAGAATGAATTGTTATCCTTAGCACTGGAAAAGAATCAGAGATATGTCTGCCTTTGTTAAGCACAAACAATAAGCTAATTGGGTGGCCCACCATGAAATTACCCTTTCTACCACATCTGGGTTAACGTCCTCACTCTGTAGTAGGCTGATCTTGAATTCAGGAATCTACCAGTTTTTGTATCTTTCTGATAAACTGGTTCATAATGTAGCTATCGTTGTTCCTTTAGATTCATGAAGCCCCTCATAATTCATATTGCATTCTTATATTTTACATAGTTAAAAAAGGACATTATATTTGGAACTCATGTATTTAGAGTTCTTTTCCATAGCCATAAAGTCTGTCCTAAAGGTCCTAGTGTTTACCATTTTACTGAGATATTAGCCACCCCTTCTGCTCCTAGAATTGTACTGTCTCAGATTATCATGGAATCAATAGCATTAACAGAGAGGGCATTCCTCAGAGGAATTTGAAAACAGGAACATTATTTCACAAACAAGACTTACACCTATAGCAGACATTAAAACTAGTTTAGGCTCACACTGGGGTCCTGTCCCAGGGCCAGAAATCATGTCACTCTATCCTCACTAGGGCCAAGCTTCTACTTCTCCACTCTCTCCTCTCTGCCTTTCTGTCCATCTAATATCATCTTAACTCCCCTCCCCTTGTCCTGAATAAACTCTATTCTATTCTAAACATCCATGTGACTGGTCCCTTAGGGAGAAGGAATGCCTCAGCTTGGGCATGTTGAGACACCTCTTTCCCCATACTTTACCACAAGCCTATTTCTTCCCTCTTTATATTATTATAAACCCATCATTTAGTGTTCTTTCATCTTTCATAATGCCAAACCTCAGCAGCTGTTCTGATTTCTCATAAGGCTAAGCCTCAGTGCTGTCCTTGACCCTATTTATGCCTTTGAAAACTAGTATCACTTGAAACACATCATCTTTTGCCTCTTCTGGACCACAGTTTTTGAATACTGACACTGAAGAAATACTTCACAGAAATTTTGCCTCATTGATTCTGGCTTCTTTTTAAGCATCCCAGTGGAACAGTTGCAATTGACAAAATAAAATAATTTTAATTTAAAATATTGATTTCCCTAATAGAACTATTAAGGGACTCTCAGATCTTCCTCTAAAACTTAAAAAGTCAGGCTCCAGGATTCACATTGCTGTAAGCATCATCATATATGTTCCCCAAATCACTCAGTAATCTCAGAATACTCAAAGGAATTTTCTCAGAAAAAGTTCTAAAGTTTTTTTCACCAACGTTTTCAAAAGAAGGAAATAATGTCCCATGAACATTATACTAATTTTTTATCTTATTTAGGGTTCCTCTCATTGTGATAAAACACTATGGAATCAAACAATTTGGGAAGGAAAGGCTTTATTTCAGTTTACAACACTCAGATCCCACTCCATTAATAATGGGAGCCATAAAAGGAACTCATAGCAGGAACCTAGAGATAGGAATTGAAGCAGAGATCACTGCATGTGCTGCCTATTGATATCTTACATCATTTTTCTTGCATCATCTGAGACCACTGTTCAGGAATGGCACTAAGATTCTGGTTTTCTAGATATATCTAGGCTTGTATTATGTTAACAAAAACAAAGCTGTGCTCTATTCTTTAAAATATTTACAATTCTTGTATTTTAAATAACTTATTTAAAAAAAATGAGGTCAGAGAAGAACAGGTGAGTGTCCTCCCTAGCAGTCAAATTGTTCCATTCTCTAGACTTAGTTTTTCAAGATCCAATTTCCTTTATCTCTACTCCCACCTCACTACCTGCCACATGGTCATGACTCTGCCCCAAATTCTGGCAGACACCAGCTGCTCAGGTCATAACTGTGAGAAAGACAGAGACTCCTTGCCAGAACTCAAGCCCAAAACTGGATCAGAGAATCACCAGGACCTCAGAGCTCAAGCAAGTTTTGGCTATCCAGGCTACAAAAACTAAAAGTTAAAAGAGGAAATAGAAACTAAGGAAAAATACCCATCTGACAAAGACAAACTCAGAAAATTGCACTAGACCTATAATCTTTCCAAACTCAGATACATAAATGCCAGAGTAAAAAAACAATCATCGCCAGGGCAGCATGGCATTTCTAGAGCCCAACTCTCTAATGACAGAAAGACCTGAATATTCCAATGAAACTGAAGTAGAAGAAAACTTTCTTAAAACAAACTTTATAAACACATAATCATTTTTGAAGAAAATCAACAATAAATCACTTGAAGAATTGACAAACCAAAACTGAAAGATATTATAAATCCCTTAAAGAATGCCAAGAAATCCAGAAGGTGGGGGAAAGAAATCACTGAAGGAATCAGTTCTTGACCTGAAATTTTTTATTCGATATATTTTTTATTTACATTTCCAATGGTTTCCCCTTTTCTAGCCCACCCACTCCCCAAAAGTCCCATAAGCCCCCTTCTCTCCCCCTGTCCTCCCACCCACCCCTTCCCACTTCCCTGTTCGGTTTTTCCCTATACTGCTTCACTGAGTCTTTCCAGAACAAGGGGCCACTCCTCCGTTCTTCTTGTGCCTCATTTGATGTTTGGATTATGTTTTGGGTATTCCAGTTTTCTAGGTTAATATCCACTTATTAGTGAGTGCATACCATGATTCACCTTTTGAGTCTGGGTTACCTCACTTAGTATGATGTTCTCCAGCTCCATCCATTTGCATAAAAATTTCATGAATTCATTGTTTCTAATGGCTGAATAGTACTCCATTGTGTATATATACCACATTTTTTGCATCCACTCTTCTGTTGAGGGATATGTGGGTTCTTTCCAACTTCTGGCAATTATAAATAGGGCTGCTATGAACATAATGGAGCATGTATCCTTATTACATGCTGGGGAATCTTTTGGGTATATGCCCAGGAGTGGTATAGCAGGATCTTCTGGAAGTGAGGTGCCCAGTATTCGGAGGAAACACCAGACTGATTTCCAGAGTGGTTGTACCAATTTGCAACCCCACCAGCAGTGGAGGAGTGTTCCTCTTTCTCCACATCCTTGCCAACACCTAGAGTCTCCTGAATTTTTAACCTTAGCCATTCTGACTGGTGTAAGGTGAAATCTCAGGGTTGTTTTGATTTGCATTTCCCTAATGACTAATGAAGTTGAGCATTTTTTAAGATGCTTCTCCAGCATTCGAAGTTCTTCAGGTGAGAATTTGTTGTTTAACTCTGTACCCCATTTTTTAATAGGGTTGTTTGGTTTTCTGGAGTCTACCTTCTTGAGTTCTTTATATATATTGGATATTAGCCCTCTATCTGATGTAGGATTGGTGAAGATCTTTTTCCAATTTATCCCAGGGATGTAGGGTTGGTTCAATATATGGAAATCCATCAATGCAATCCACTACATAAACAAACTCAAATAAAAAAACACATGGTCATTTCATTGGATGCTGAAAAAACATTTGAAAAAATTCAGCATCCTTTCATGCTTAAAATCTTAGAAAGAACAGGAATTCAAGGCCCATACCTAAACATAGTTAAAGCAATAGACAGCAAACTGGTAGCCAGCATGAAACTAAATGGAGAGAAACTTGAAGCAATCCCACTAAAATCAGGGACTAGACAGGGCTGCCCCCTTTCTCTTTATCTTTTCAATATTGTACTTGAGGTATTAGCTTGGGCAATTCAACAACATAAGGAGGTCAAAGGGATACAAATTCGAAGGGAAGAAATCAAACTATCATTATTTGGAGATGACATGATAGTCTACCTAAGTGACCCAAAAAACTCAACTAGAGAACTCCTACAGCTGATAAACAACTTCAGCAAAGTGGCAGGTTATAAAATCAACTCAAGCAAATAACTGGCCTTCGTATACTCAAAGGATAAGCAGGCTGAGAAAGAAATTAGGGAAATGACCCCCTTCACAATAGCCACAAACAATATAAAATACCTTGGGGTGACTCTTACCAAACATGTGAAAGACCTGTACGACAAAAACTTCAAGACTCTGAAAAAGGAAATGGAAGAAGATCTCAAAAAATGGGAAAACCTCCCATGCTCATGGATTGGCAGGATCAATATAGTTAAAATGGCCATTTTGCCAAAAGCAATATATAGATTCAATCCAATACCCATCAAAATCCCAACTCAATTCTTCACAGAGTTAGAAAGAGCAATTCTCAAATTCATCTGGAATAACAAAAAACTCAGGATAGCTAAAACTATTCTCAGCAACAAAAGAAAGTCTGGGGGAATCAGTATCCCTGACCTCAAGCAATACTACAGAGCAATAGTGTTAAAAACTGCATGGTATTGGTACAGTGACAGGCAGGCAGATCAATGGAACATTATTGAAGATCCAGAAATGAACCCACACACCTATGGCCACTTGATCCTCGACAAAGGTGCTGAAAACATCCAATGGAAAAAAGATAGCCTTTTAAACAAATGGTGCTGGTTCAACTGGAGGTCAGCATGCAGAAGAATGGGAATTGATCCATCCTTGTCTCCTTGTACTATGCTCAAATCCAAATGGATCAAGGACCTCCACATAAGGCCAGACACTCTGAAGCTAATAGAAAAGAAACTGGAGAAGACATTGAGGACATTGGTACAGGGAAAAAGTTTCTGAACAGAACACCAATAGCGTATGCTCTAAGATCAAGAATGGACAAATGGGACCTCATAAAATTACAAAGTTTCTGTAAGGCAATGGACACCATCAAAAGGACAAATCGGCAATCAACCTGAAAATTAAAATAGAAGTAATGATATTTTCAATCACCATAAATGGAAAAAACAGATATTCCATGAGAACCAAAAACTTAATATTTATTCACAAATCCAACTCTGTAGAAGATACTAGAAGGAAACCTCAAAGAGGAGATTAACTACACCCAAGAGAATAGAAGAAATAAATTCTGTGCCCGAAAAACTAAAAGAAGGAAAGCATACACACACACACACACAAACACACACACACACACACTCACACTCACACTCACATACACACACACACACATACACACACACACAAACACACAACTAATACTACTTGCAGTCCTAGTTAAGCAAAAAGAAAGTAAAAAGAATTGACAAGTATTTTTTATTAGTATTTCTCAACAACAATGGTCTCAGCTTTCCAGTAAAAAGACACAGGCAAACTGAAATTATAAACAGTATCTATATATAATGTAAAAACATTTCTCCATGAACATAGTAGAACATGTATCCTTATTACACGCTGGGCAATCTTTTCGGTATATGCCCAGGAGTGGTATAGCAGAATCTTCTGGAAGTGAGGTTCCCAGTTTTCGGGGGAACCGCCAGACTGATTTCCAAAGTGGTTGTACCAATTTGCAACCCCACCAGCAGTGGAGGAATGTTCCTCTTTCTCCACATCCTTGCCAACACCTGCTGTCTCCTGAATTTTTAATCTTAGCCATTCTGACTGGTGTAAGGTGAAATCTCAGGGTTGTTTTGATTTGCATTTCCCTAATGACTAATGAAGTTGAGCATTTTTTAAGATATTTCTCCGCCATCCGAAATTCGTCAGGTGAGAATTCTTTGTTTAACTCTGTACCCCATTTTTTAATAGGGTTGTTTGGTTTTCTGGAGTCTAACTTCTTAAGTTCTTTATATATATTGGATATTAGCCCTCTATCTGATGTAGGGTTGGTGAAGATCTTTTTCCAATTTATTGGTTGCTGATTTGTCCTTTTGATGGTGTCCTTTGCCTTACAGAAACTTTGTAATTTTATGAGGTCCCATTTGTCAATTCTTGATCTTAGAGCATACGCTATTGGTGTTCTGTTCAGAAACTTTCTCCCTGTACCGATGTCCTCAAGGGTCTTCCCCAGTTTCTTTTCTATTAGCTTCAGAGTGTCTGGCTTTATGTGGAGGTCCTTGATCCATTTGGATTTGAGCTTAGTACAAGGAGATAAGGATGGATCAATTCCCATTCTTCTGCATGCTGACCTCCAGTTGAACCAGCACCATTTGTTGAAAAGGCTATCTTTTTTCCATTGGATGTTTTCAGCCCCTTTGTCGAGGATCAAGTGGCCATAGGTGTGTGGGTTCATTTCTGGATCTTCAATCCTGTTCCATTGATCTGCCTGCCTGTCACTGTACCAATACCATGCAGTTTTTAACATTATTGCTCTGTAGTATTGTTTGAGGTCAGGGATACTGATTCCCCCAGAATTTCTTTTGTTGCTGAGAAGAGTTTTAGCTATCCTGGGTTTTTTGTTATTCCAGATGAATTTGAGAATTGCCCTTTCTAACTCTGTGAAGAATTGAGTTGGGATTTTGATGGGTATTGCATTGAATCTGTATATTGCTTTTAGCAAAATGGCCATTTTAACTATATTGATCCTGCCAATTCATGAGCATGGGAGTTTTTCCCATTTTTTGAGGTCTTCTTCCATTTCCTCCTTCAGGGTCTTGAAGTTCTTGTCATACAGATCTTTCACATGTTTGGTAATAAGGATACATGTTCTACTATGTTCATAGCAGCCCTATTTATAATTGCCAGAATTTGGAAAGAACCCAGGTATCCCTCAACAGAAGAGTGGATGCAAAAAATGTGGTATATATACACAATGGAGTACTATTCAGCCATTAGAAATAATGAATTCATGAAATTCTTAGGCAAATGGATGGAGCTGGAGAACATCATACTAAGTGAGGTAACCCAGACTCAAAAGATGAATCATGGTATGCACTCACTAATAAGTGGATATTAACCTAGAAAACTGGAATACCCAAAACATAATCCACACATCAAATGAGGTACAAGAAGAACGGAGGAGTGACAGCTTGCTCTGGAAAGACTCAGTGAAGCAGTATAGAGCAAAATCAGAACAGTGAAGTGGGAAGGGTTGGGTGGGAAAACAGGGGGTGGGAAGGGGACTGATGGGACTTTCGGGGAGCAGGGGTCCAAAAAAGGGGAAATCATTTGAAATGTAAATAAATATATCAATAAATTAAAAAAAATAAAATATAAAAAAATCTCTCCAATTAATGGTTTAAAAACGCTTTGATTGTGTGTTTCTATTTGTGTTTCTGAATATTTTTATTTTATTCAACTATGAAAAAATCTGAAGATTAATTTTTTCATAGCCTCCTTTATCTGTTTGTTTCTAAGACTGTAGATTATAGGGTTTAAGAATGGAGGAACAATGGTATAAAATACAGATATAGTCATATCCTCAATCATTTCTGAGTTTGCTGTTGGTTTTAGATATACATAGGCACCAGAACTAAGAAACACAGACACTACAATAATATGAGGGACACAGGTAGAAAAGGCTTTCCCTCGCTCTCTTTTGACAGGGACCTTCAAGACAGTTGATAATATGTGAACATATGATATGACAATGAAGGTAAGGCAGCTACCACTGAGCCCAATGGCAGTCAGAAGAAGTAAGAGCTTGTTGTTAAAGGTATCAGAACAAGAAAGCCTCAGCAAAGAGGGGATATCACAGAAGAACTGAGGAACTACATTAGAGTGACAGAAGGAGAGCTGGAATGTTTTGAAAGTGTGCATACTCGCAATGACAATAGAGCTAAGTAGGGAAGCCAGCGTCATCTGAACACAGAATTGGTGGTTCATAATCACAGGGTAGAGGAGAGGCTTGCAGATGGCTACATATCGGTCCTGGGCCATGGTGGTAAGAAACTGAATCTCTACACATGAACAAAAGAAGACCAAAAAGATTTGTGCTGCACACCCAGCCACAGAAATATTTCTGTGGTCAGTGAGAGAGTTGATACAAGCATTGGGCACAGTAACAGAAACATAGCCCATGTCTAAAATGGAAAGATTCCTGAGGAAGAAGTACATGGGTGTGTTCAAGGTCTGGTCAACTGTAGTAACAATGATGATGATAAGATTCCCTATCAGGCTGCCCAGGAACAGAAGCAGAAACAGCACAGTGAGTGGGAGCCTGAACTCCCAAGACTCAGCAAAAACCTCCAGGAGAAACTCAATCACCAGGGTAGAATTGGCCATAGTATCAAAGTGCAGGTTAACCTGAAAGAGAAAAGCACCAATGGAGAATAACTTAATTGATAGATCACTAGCATTTCTCTTGAAACTCTTTATTTTTCTGTTCTAAAACTGGCCTTTACATGGGAAAAATCAAGTATTTTTTCCTTTGGTTTACATGCAGTTTTATTAGGCATATTTGTTAATACACATATATGTGGCTATCAAATTGTATGGTATGATGCTAAGGACTCAGAATTAATTTCCAATATAATAGCTATTTTGTGAATACTATTATTTTAATAAGTATTAAGTTGTTTAATATAAAGTTATATAATATGCTAAGTTCTTCTTGATAAAATACCAGCATCAATTAGGAATGCCAGAGATATTTAACATGTGGAGTATATTTTTAAAACTATTTTGTATTTATTAAAATATATGGATTTACATACAAAATGTATTTATGTTGTATGATTATTTTATATATAAACATATCTGTCTATCCCTATGGCATAGGATAGAGAAAAGAAGTGAATATAAGAGACCTGGACATAAAAAAAAAGGTTGAGAAATACAAATAAAGATGAACATGATAGAAATGAAAGCTGAGGAAATTATCTCACTCAGTTTTTGGCTTGTGTCATACTTTCAGAATAGCCCATTTGCTGGGAAACCTAGACACAGTTAATTTCCTATGCTGGAGGCAGAGTTTTTTCTTTTTTGAGAATCTTTGTGTTTTCTAAAAATTCAGTCATATTATAGATAATAATTTAAATTTCTTAAAACTGATTATTTGGTTATATGAATAGTGACACCTGAAATATTGCTTCGCTAGTTGAATCCTGCAACAAAGACAACTTTGTAGATATAGCTTAACATGATACAATGTTTTATAGCTTTTATGTCCTTACCAGTGTGAGTCAAGTGTAGCTGATGTAAAAAAACACTATAAAATCGCACAACATGTTTTCTTAGTATGGATCAACACATTGTCTATGTCCCTGAATAATTCATGTTATAAAAACCATAAATTCTAAAATGTACGATCAAGTATAGTGGTGTTAATGGGAAGAATTTAAACTGTACGAAATTAAATGCAAATTGCCATTAGCTTAATGAAATAAGGTAACACTTTTTATCAAATTCTCCTGGCAACCACTAATAATTCTACATGTTATAAAATATTAATGGTACTGCTGTGGCAGATCCCCTGCCAGTTCTGACACAGGGCAGGACCCATCTCCTGATACTTTCTAGAGAACCAGCAGCAAGCAGGGCATTCCTTAAGAAGTACTTCCACCTCTAGAGGCCCAGAGACACTGACTGAGACTCATTAACCAGCAACCAGTAAAACCCCACCCTCCCCACAGAATAAGATACCCCTTCCATTCCTTCTACACCTTTCTCCACAACCACCTGCCCCATTCCCTCTGCTGTAGTATACCCCAGCCAGCTATGTCACAGGGAAGGCCCCATCTCCTGATACTTTCTAGAGAACCAGCAGCACTCAGGCCATTTGAGAAATAGCAACACACAGGGCATTTGAACCTTGCCAGGTTTGCCACAGGGAAGACCCTATCACCCATTACTTCCTGGAGAACCAGCCATATGCAGGGCATTTGAGAGAACAGGAATCCCAGGAGTACAGATACACAGGCTTGCAGAACAGAGAAGGCACAGTCAGAGACAGCAAGACCATCTAAGACCAGAGATAACTAGATTGTCCAAGGCAAACACAAGATCACTACCAACAGAAACCAAGGCATCATCAGAACCCAGTTCTCCCATATCAGCAAATCCTAGATAATCCATCGTGTCAGAAGAGCAATTGCTGGATTTAAAATCACATATCATGATGCTGATAGAGGACATCAGGAAGGACATAAATAGCTTCCTTAAAGATATACAGGAGAATATGGGTCAACAGATAGAAGCCCTTAAGGGGGAAAGACAAAAATCCCTTAAAGAATTTCCGGAAAACACAAATAAACATGGGAAGGAACTGAACAATACTATTCAGGACCTAAATATCAAGTAGAAACAATAAAGAAATCACAAAGCGAGATAACTCTTGAGATAGAATACCTTGGAAAGAATTCATGAGTCATTCATGCAAGCATCAACAACAGAATACAAGAGATAGAAGAAAGAATTTGGATGCTGAAGATTCCATAGAAAACATTGACTCAGCAGTCAAAGAAAATGCAGAATGCAAAAAGTTTGTAACCCAAAATATTCTGGAAATCCAGGACACAATGAGAAGACCAAACCTAAGGACTATAGGTATAGAAGAGAGTGAGGATTTACATCTAAAAGATCCAGTAAATATAGAAGAAAATACCCCTAACTTGATGAAAGAGATGCCTGTGAACATACATGCAGCCTTCAAAACTCCAAACAGACTGGACCAGAACAGAAGTTCCTCCTGTCACAAAATAATCAAAACAACAAATGCACTAAATTAAGAAAGAATATTAAAAACAATAAGGGGAAAATGTCAAGTAACATATAAAGGCAGACCTATCAGAATTATACCAGACTTCTCACCAGAAACTATGAAAGCTAGAAGAGCCTGGGTAGATGCCATACAGACCCTAAGAGAACATAAATGTCAGCCCAGACTACTATACCCAGCAAAACTCTTAGTTACCATAGACAGAGAAAATAAGACATTCCATGATAAAAGCAAATTTACATAATATCTTTCCACAAATACAACTCTACAAAGGATAATGGGTGGAAAATACCAACACAAAGTAGGAAACCATACCCTACTAAAAGCAATAATGTAATCTTCTTTCAACAAACCCAAAAGAAGATAGCCACACAAACAGAATTTCACCTTTAACAAAGAAGATAACAGTAAGCGACAATGACTTTTCCTTAATATCACTTAATATTAATGGTCTCAATTCTACAATAAAAAGACATAGACTAACAGACTGGATATGTAAATAGGACCCAATATTTTGCTGCATACAATAAACCCACCTCAGTGACTAAGGCAGTCACTACTTCAAAGTCAAAGGATGGAAAACAATTTTCCAAGTAAATGATCCAAAGAAACAAGTGGAGGTGACCATTCTTATATCAAATTAAATAAATTGACTTTCAACCAAAAGTTGTGAAAAAAGATAAAGAGGGACACTTCATACTTATCAAAGGAAAAATCTACCAAGATGAACTCTCAATTCTGAAGATCGATGCTCCGAATGCAAGGGTATCCACATTCATAAAAGAAACTTTACTAAAGCTCAAAGCACACTTTGCACTTGACACAATAATAGTGGGTGACTTCTCACACACTTTCAACAATGGACAAATCATGGAAACAGAAAATAAACAGAGACACAATGAAACTAACTGAAATTATGGACCAAATGGACCTAACAGATAATTATAGAACATTCTGTCCTAAAGCAGAAGAATATACCTTCTTCTCAAAATGTCATACCTTCTCCAAAATTGACTATATAATATGTCAGAAAACAGGCCTCAACAGATTCAGAAATATTGAAATTATTCCATGAACCTTACCAGAACACCACAGCCTAAGGCTGGTCTTAAGTTCAAACAAAAACAATGGAAAACACAAATACAGGTGGACTTTGAACAATGCTCTTTTCAATGATAGCTTGGTCAAGGAAGAAATAATGAAAGAAATTGAAGACTTTTTAGAATTTAATGAAAATGAGACACATCATAGCAAAAATTACGGGACACAATGAAAGCAGTGCTAAGAAGAAAACTGACAGCTCAAAGTGCCTTCATAAAGAAAATGGAAAGAGATTACACTAGCAAGTTGACAGTGCACCTGAAAGCTTTAGAACAAAAAGAAGCAAATACACCCAAGAGGAGAGACAGCAGGAAATACTCAAACTCAGGGCCAAATCACCCAAATAGAAACAAAAAGAACTATACAAAGAATCAACAAAACCAGGAGCTGGTTCTTTGAGAAAATCAACAAGATAGATAAACCCTTGGCAAGACTAACCGGAGAGTACAGAGGTACTACCCAAATTAATAAAATCAGAAATGAAGAGGGAGACATAACAACAGAAACTAGAAATTCAAAAAAATCATCCGATCCTACTACAAGATCTTATACTCAACAAAATTTGAAAATCTGGATGAAATGGACAACTTTCTACATACATACCAGGTACCAAAGTTAAAACAGGATCAGATAAATCATCTAAATAGTCCCATAAGTCCTGAGGAAATAAAAGCAGTTGTTAAATCTCAATAAATAAATAAATAAATAAATAAATAAATAAATAAATAAATAAATAAAGGAAACCCAGGGCCAGAGAGGTTTAGTGGGGAATTCTATCAGATCTTCAATGAAGAGCTAATACCAATTCTCTTCAAAATAGTTCATGAAATAGAAACTCAAGGAACACTACCCAACACGTTCTATGAAGCCATAATATTGCTTATACCTAAACCAAACAAAGACCAAACAAGAAAAAAGAACTTCAGGCCAATCTCACTTAGGAACATTGATGCACAAATACTCAACAAAAATCTGGTCAGCTGAATCCAAAATGTATCAAAACTATAATTCATGACCATCAAGAAGGCTTCATTCCAGGGAAATAGGGATGATTCACTGCACTGAAATCCATCAATGTAATCCATTACATAAACAAATTCAAAGAAAAAAAACACATGGTCATTTGTTTAGCTGCTCAAAAGGCTTTTGACAAAATCCAGCATCCCATCATGATAAAAGTCTTGGAGATATTGGGAATCCAAGGCCCATACCTAAACATAATGAAAGCATTATACAATAAACCAGTAGTCAATATCACTAAATGGAGAGAAACTTAAAAGCATCCACTAAAATTGGGGACAAGACAGGGCTGCCCACTTTCTCTCTATCTATTCAAGCACTTAGTACTTGAAGTTCTAGCCACAGCAACAAGACAACAAAAGGAGGTCAAAAGTATATTTTGTGGAAAGGCAGAAGTCAAAATATCACTATTTGCAGATGATATGATCACATATTTAAGTGACCCTAAAACTACTACCAGAGAACTCCTAAAGCTGATAAACAACTTCAGCAAAGGGGCTGGATATAAAATTAACTCAAACAAATCAGTAGCCTTCTTATACTCTAATGATAAACAAGCTGAGAAAGAAATTAGAGAAATAACACCATTTGCAATAGTCACAAATAATATTGCATACCTTGGTGTGACTCTAACCAAGCAAGTGAAAGATATGCATGACATGAACTACAAGCCTCCGAAGAAAGAAATCAAAGAAGATCTCTGAAGATGTAAAGATCTTCTATGTTCATGGATTGGCAGGATTAATATAGTAAAAATGGCCATCTTGCTGAAATCAATATACAGATTCAATGCAATATCCGTCAAAACTCCAAATCAGTTCTTCATAGATCTAGAAAGAGCAATTCTCAAATTCATCTGGAATAACATAAAACCCAGGATAGCAAAAACTATTCTCCACAACAAAAGATCTCCTGGGAGAATCACCACCCCTGACTTCAAACTCTACTACAGAGCAATAGTGATAAAAACTGTCTGGTATTGGTATGGAGACAGACATGAAGATCAAGGGAATAGAATTGAAGACCCAGAAAAGAATCTGCACACCTATAGTCACTTGATATTTGACAAATGAGCTCAAAACATCCAGTGGAATAAAGACATTTAAGAAATGGTGCTAGAACAACTGAAGTTCAGCATGCAGAAAAATGCAAACAGACCCATTCTTATATCCTTGTACAAAGCTCAAATCCAAGTGGATAAAGGACCTACACATCATTGAAGCTTATAAAGGAGAAAATGGGGAAGAATCTTGGACACATGGGCACAGTGGAAAATTTCCTGAAGAGAACACCAAAGGCTTATAGTCTAAGAACAAGAATCGGCAAATGGGACCACATAAAACTGCAAAGCTTCTGTAAGGCAAAGGACATGGTTAAAAGGACAAAATGGAAAAAAAAAACATTTTGGGAAAGATCCTTACCAATCCTACATCTTATAAAAGGCTAATGTCCAATGTATACAAAGAACTCAAGAAGTTAGACTCCAGAGAGTCAAATAACCCTATTAAAAATGGGGTACAGAGCTAAACAAGGAAGTCTCAACTGAGGAATATCGAATGACCTTGAAGCACCTAAAGAAATGTTCAGCATCCTTAGTTATTAAGGAAATGCAAATCAAAACAACACTGAGATTCTACCTCACACCAGTCAGAATGGCTAAGATGAAAAACTCAGGAGACATCAGATGCTAGAGAGGATGTGGGGAAAAAGGAACACTTCTCCATTGTTGGTGGTATTGCAAGCTGTTAAAACCACTCTGAAAATCAGTTTGGTTGTTCCTACGAAAATCAGTCATAGTACTACCTGAGGACCCAGCTATACCACTCCTGGGCATATACCCAGAAGAGGCTCTAACAGGCAATCAGGACACATACTATGTTCATAGCAGCCTTATTTATAATATCCAGAAGCTGTAAAGAACCCAAATGTCCTTCAACAGAGGAATGAATACAGAAATTGTGGAATATATACACAATGGAGTACTATTCAACTATTAAAAATGATGAATTCATGAAATTCTTAGGAAAATGTATGGAACTCAAAAGTGTCATCCTGAGTGAGGTAACCCAATCACAAAAGAACACACATTGTATGTACTCACTGATAAGTGGATGTTAGCCCAAAAGCTCAAAATAAATATGTTACAATTCATAGACCAAGAAGGAGGACTGAAGTGGCCATGCTTGAGTTCCTCTGAGAAAGGGAACAAAATACAGAAGCAATAAAGGAGACAAAGTATGGAGCAGAGACTGAAGGAAGGGCCACACAAAGACTGTCCTGCTTGGGGATTCATCCTATAAACAGTCACCAAACCCCAACAATTTTATGGATGACAAGAAGTGCATACCAAAAGGAGCCTCTTATGGTTGTCTCTGAACAGGCACATCAGAGCCTTAGAGACACAGAGGCAGATGCTAGCAGCCAATCATTGGACTGTCATGGGGTTCCCTATGGAGGCGTTGGAGGGCAGACTGGAGGAGCTGAATGGGTTTATAGCCCCATCAAAAGAACAATGAGGCTCACCACCCACATGCCCCAGGACTCCCAGGAACTAAACCATCAACCAAGGAGTATACACGTTTCCAGCCAAAAATGTGGCAGAATGCCTTAGGCATCAGTGGAAGGAGAGGTCCTTGGTCCTGCAAAGGCTCAATAAATGCTCCAACAAAGGGAAATCAACTGAGGGAGGTGGGAGTGGGTCAGGTGGAGGGCATAAACTTGGAGGCATGGGGTGGGAGGAGGTGTTGAGTCTTTTCTGGGAGAGGGGAAACCATGAAAGGTTTTAGCATTTTATATCTGAGCAAATTCCAGCTTAGGAAACAAACATAACCCGAAAACTTCCAATAATCAGGTGCGATGAGATCCTCATTATTGTCTATAACTCAGCATTATCAGGACCATTTTCAGGAAACAGTTCTGAAAAGTAATTGTGTTTGAGTTTATTTCTCAGTATTTTGTTAAAGGTTATCTATGTTTTTTTTTAAATTATACATACATAAAAATTGTTTTGCCTTAAATCAAACTAAATCACCTTAACAGCTGTCCTTGTTACGTTTTATAGTTTGATTCTTAAAGAAGTTTGAACAAAAGTTTACTCAAGCTTGTAATAAAGGTGACTAGGAAGGCAAAGGCAACAATGTCAGTTGTTCCAGGCCAGACAGAGCTAAATAGGAATTTGGAGGCCAAACTGGATTACATGAGACCCTGTCTGAAGAAAACAAATAATCAAGACGCCTAAATCTACAGGGCTTTCCTGTCATTGTTGGTAGTAGATTCTCAGGGTGGGGACATTGTTATTGCTTTGCTCATTTTAGGTCTTGTTACCTTCAACTTGAGATGGGAAACAGCACAAAATATCTACATATTGTTTTGTCCTTTACACATTAGACAAAAGATGGCTTGCTTTGTAATAATATTCTTGATATTAACAGTAAAAGATCTTAAGGGGGAATCACCATCCCTGACCTCAAGATGTACTACAGAGCAATAGGGATAAAAGCCACATGATTTTAGTACAGAAGCAGATCGGTTGATAAATGGAATAGAATTGAAGACCCAGAAATGAACACACACACCTAAGGTCACTTGATCTTTGACAAAGAAGCTAAAACCATAGTAGAAAAAAGAGAGCATTTTCAACAAATGGTCCTACTTCATTTGGCAGTCAGCATGCAGAAGAATGCAAATCGATCCATTCTTATCTTCCTGTACAAAGCTCAAGTCCAAGTGGATCAAGGACATCCACATAAACCCAGATACACTGAATCTAATAGAAAAGAAAGTGGAAAATAGCCTTGAACACATTGATTGGCACAGGGAAAAATTTCATGAATAGAGAGCAACAATGGCTCAGACTTTATGATCAACAATTAAAAATCAGACCTCATAAAAATAAAGCTTCTGCAAGGCAAAGGACACTACCAGTAGGACAAAATGGCAACTTATACATTGGGAGAAGATGTTTCCTAACTATACAGTGGACAGAGGGCTACTATCCAAAATATACATGAATTTAGACTCCAGAAAGCCAAATAAACCAATTAAAAATGGGGCACAGAGCTTAACAGAGAATTCCAACTGTGGAATCTCAAATGGCTGAGAAGCATCTAAAGAAATCGCTATTGTCTGAGAGGCTCTACCTGAATCTGACTGAGACAGATACAGATACTTACAGCCAACCATTAGAATTAGTTTGGGGAACCTCTACAGAAGAGTTAGGTGAGAGAGATTGCAATCACATAGAAAGAACAACAGTATCAACTAACCAAACCACTCAGAGCTCCCAGGGACTAAGCTACAAACCAAAGAATATACATTGGGCTGGTCCGGGGCCCCAACAACATATGTAACAGAGGCCTGCCTTGTCTGGCCTCAGTGGGAGGGATGTGCTTGGTCCTATGGAGGCTTGATGCCCCAGAGAAGGAGGATGCTGGACTGGTGAAGTGGATGTGGGTGGATGGGGGAAGACCCTCTTAGAGACAAAGGGGTGCAGGGATGCTGTAGGGGAGTTTATGGAGGGGGAAAATATTTGAAATGTAGATGAACAAAATAATTAATTTAAGACACAATGGTATAAAATTTGTATGTTACAAATGTTATGATATGCGATAAAATTACTTAGAGACAAAACACCTTAAAAGACAAACAAAGCAGCTAGGTAACTGACAGAGGCAGGTAACAAAGTAATGACAAGTGATAAGATAGTGAGATTTGCCTTTTTTCCTTGAAAGAGTTACATATATTGAATTCTTTATTTTGGAAACTTTAAAGTTCTAATAGAATAAAATTCACAAAAGTTAAAGAAAACGCTAAGTAGTGACATCCCCTCATGAACATTAAATAATTTAATTCTTATTTGAATAATTTGTTTTATCTAAAAATGATATTTAAACATTTTTCAAATGCAGATAGAGGAAAATATTCTTCCAAATAGATATATTAATAAGACATATATTGAATATATCAGCATATCTGGTTACTATATTTGACATATTCTCATCAAGATCAAAGTCTAAAATGCCCACAATTTAGTTGAGAATTATGATAAAGTGAGCAGTATAATTAAAATGCAAAACTAAATTAAATAATACATTACCTAACACATTTCTAGTTGTCATCCAAAAGATACTGCTGAATACACATTTTATCAGTAGAAAAGCTACCTTGCAAGTGTTTAGAAACCTAGTGTCTGTGATATGTTCTGAGCCACATTTAGTGGCAGTGTAGAGTGACAATTTGGAAAGATCAGATTAGGAAGCAACATTCATCACATTTTAATTACAGTTGCAGTATGCTACAGAAAAGGAAGGGTGAAGGACCCCTACAAAGAGCATCCTTTCACAAAGATCCATGGCAGCAATGTCAGAATGATTACACAACACCAGTTTTTGGAAAAAGTGTAAGGTTATATTGTGTCTCCTCCACAGGATATTGAACAGCTAGACCTAGCTACTTTTAGAAGGTGTCACCTGCATAAATATTTTACATGTTCAATATCTGTGCAAAGATTAAAAATAACTATTCATATACTTCCAATATAAAATTATTTTGGAAGTTAAACAAAAATAGAGTAAACAGAAAAGAATGCACAAAGTGGTTTTACATTATGTCTTTGCAGACTTTTACCACATAGAAAAGGAATTATTCAAGGGCAACTGTGGTGATTAGCCACCAAGAGCCTGAGTAAGACTGTGCTTGAAACTAATAAAAACTGAAACTAATAGAAAAGAAACTGGGAAAGACCCTCGAGGTCATGGGCACAGGGTCTTTAGTCTTTATTTACATTCAATCCCTGAAAAGAACACAAATAGCTTATGCTCTAACATCAAGAATTGACAAATGGGACCTCATAAAATTACAAAGTTTCTTTAAGGCAAAGAACACCATCAAAAGGACAAACGGTAACCAACAAATTGGGAAAAGATCTTCATGAACCCTACATCCGACAGAGGGTTAATATCTAATATATACAAAGAACTCACGAAGCTAGACCCCAGAAAACCAAATAACACTATTAAAAATTGGCTACAGAGCTAAATAAATAATTTTCACCTGAAGAACTTCGGATGGCTGAGAAGCACCTTAAGAAATATTCAACATCATTAGTGATTAGGGAAACGCAAATCAAAACAACCCTGAGATTTCACCACACACCAGTTAGAATGGCTAAGATTAAAAACTCAGGAGACAGCAGGTATTGGTGAGGATGTGGAGAAAGAGGAACACTCCTCCACTGCTGGTGGGATTGCAAGCTGGTACAACCACTCTGGAAATCTGTCTGGAGGTTCCTCAGAAAACTGGGCATGACACTTCCGGAGGACCCTGCTATACCACACCTAGGACCCTGCTATACCACACCAGTATACCAAAAGAATTCCTCATCATGTAATAAGGACACAAGCTCCACTATGTTCATAGCAGCCCTATTTATAATAGCCAGAAGCTGGAAAGAACCCAGAGATCCCTCAGTGGAGGAATGGATACAAAAAATGTGGTATATATACACAATGGTATACTATTCAGCCATTAGAAACAATGAATTCATTAAATTCTTAGACTAATAGGTGGAGCTGGATAACATCATCCTAAGTGAGGTAACCCAGTCTCAAAACAACACTCATGGTATGCACTCACTGATAAGTGGATATTAGCCTAGAAGCTTGGAATACCCAAGACACAATCCATATATCAAATGCTGTCTAAGAAAAAGGAAGGAGTGATCCCTGGTTCTGGAAATGCTCAGTGCAGCAGTGTAGGGGAATACCAGAACAAGGAAGTGGGAAGGGGTGAATGGGGGAATAGGAGGACAGGAGGACATAAAAGGGCTTATGGGACTTTCAGGGAGGGAGGATCAAGGAAAGGGGAAATCATTTGAAATGTAAATAAAGAATATATCGAATAAAAAAAAGAGATTGTGTTTGAGAGATTCTTCAACATTGCTCTAAGACAGCATAGAACTTAGGGTAAAAAGCCATTACAAGAATTAAAAATTATTACTAAATAAAAAGGCATTAAATAAACTTTAAAATTATAAATATCTGTGCTATCAATGTATGAACATCTGATTATAAAAGCAAACTGAAAAATTTTTAAATAAATACCACAATGAAAATATTTAAAAGATTTTAAAATTCAGCCTCAATCCTACTGAAATTCAAGTGTGAATATTACATACCAATATAATCTAAGAGAAATATATGAAAAAAATCCTGGAAAGTATCAGGATAAATGCATACAATATCTTCCCTAGCAATTAAATCCATGAGTTGTTTACCCAGCTGTGAAGACACCTGCCTTCCATCTTTCACCTGTCTGCAACAGCATCGGTGTTCCTGGAAAATATTACACTGACTGAAACATGTCTGATACATTCAATGTAGAGGTAAAGTAAGTCTTAACAAGTTAAAAGACAAATAAAATTACTCCCAGTTCCTTTACTATGTTCAAATTAAGTAGAAATTGATGATAGAAAAAACATAAATGCCCATAAATTACATTTAAAAAGTAGATTAGAGCTGGAGAACATCATACTAAGTTAGGTAACCCAGTCTCAAAAGATCAATCATGGTATGCACTCACTAATAAGTAGATATTAGCCTGGAAAACTGGAATACCCAAAACATAATCCACACATCAAATGAGGTACAAGAAGAATGGAGGAGTGGCCCCTTGTTCTGGAAAGACTCAGTGTAGCAGTATAAGACAAAACTAGAACAGGGAAGTGGGAAGGAGTGGGTGGGAGAACAGGGGGAGGGACGGGGGCTTATGTGACTTTCAGGGAGTAGGGTACCAGAAAAGGGGAAATCATTTGAAATATAAACAAAAAATATATCGAATAAAATAAAATAAATAAAAAAGTAAATTAAAGAAGAAATAATAGACAACCTGGAAAATACATCAAGTCAAAAAAGTAAAGCATGGCAAATATTTTAGTTAACAAGTTGATCACTAAATGAGAGTTAATAATAATAAACAACTGCCATTTAATTATAATGTTGGAAAGAAAAACAAAGAACAAATTTTATAAAAATTGTAAAACCAATAAAACAATATAAAATAATAAAAGTGATAGGTAATGAAAAGGTATGTTAAATAAATAGAATTATTAAAGCATATTAAAATGATGCTATAGCAACTAATGTCTACTGGATGCAGGAGCACTAGCTGCTTCTAAATTAAACCTCATAAATGGTTATAAAGTTTTTATCCCTGAGATCATATAACCATAAATGAACAAAATATATGGATTCTTCAGATTGTGCTTGTATATTTGTGCATGGGAATGTGTGTGTGTGTATATACATATATATATATATATATATATATATATATATATATATATATATATATATATATATATATATATATATACAGTTATATACAGTTATATACATACAGTTTTATATATATATATATATATACACACACATATGAAAATAGGACATCAATTTGAGAGTAGTGGAATATGCTAGAGGTTGGAGTGAGGGGATATAAAATTGCCTAGGGGGACAAAAGGGAAATAGAATGATGTAATAACATTTTCAATAAAATGTATTGACAGAATAAACAAAAATGATGGCACAGAAATAAAAAGAACTAAGATTTATATATATATATATATATATATATATATATATATATACAAGTTAAATGTGAATTAATTAGAATTATCCAACTTATATAGACTTAAAAATTTTCAAACAGTAGGAAGATACATTAGTTTCGGAGAACATAACTAGCAAATAAGGACACTGGCTAAGAATTTATTGCCTTAAAATATTTAAAGGTTGCATGGTTTCAAGAATAAATTCAACAAAATTGAGGAAAATTTTAATTCTATAATGATAAACACTCAAAGATTAAAATTAATCATATTATTGATACTTAAATACCAAAGCAAGAAAATGTTATCAAAATAAAATAAAATCAGGTGAATAATTGTTATAAATTTTAAGATATTATAAAAGTACTTGTAGATCTTATATTTACTGCATTAAATATGTCAAACTTCATCAAATATAGTTTATCTTTGCATTGGAGAAAAGTTCAACATAAGCACTATAAAAATCTTTACATATTAATAGATGTAAAATTGAAAATTATGTGCTAATTTCAACCAATGCAGAAAAGCATTGCCTAATACCATTCATTTACAAAACTTTAAATCTTCTATAAAAGGGATTGTTTGTACTTTGAAGTTGAAATCTCTCCTAAGATTTGATACAAGTCAAAATTGACCCTCTTGTTTTTACTAATTCTAATGAATATATTATTTGGAAAATTTTCCAGAGTGTGAATACAAAATAAATATATAATTAAGGTACCTGAAGTACCCTATTAGGTTTAGTGTGTTTTTTGTTGTTGTTGTTGTTGTTTCTGTGTTAACTTTTGTTTTTAGATTACATAATTACATTTCCCCACAAGTTCTTCCTCATATACCCTCCTACTGTTCTTAATATCCATAGTCCCTATTTTCACGTGTTTATTTCATGCATAAATTATTTATATAACCATATATATTCTTAGTAAGCTTTTAAGTCTATATATTTCTTGTATATATGTTTTCAGGAATAGCCATTTGGTATTATAAAAATGAAAGTAATGCATTAACTAGGTCTCTTTAAAAACCAGTTAGCATTAATAAAATTCAAATATTATATAGTGTTTAATTGGCAAATTTAAATATCTATGTTTTAAAAATCAAGCTGGCTCTATGTTAGTTCCTGTTGAAATATGTAAGTAAATATATTATATTCTGATAGTCCAAATGCTTCATTCAATGATGGATATTGATATTTGCATATTTTTAGGACTGGTACAATACAGGTTCATTTAACATTTTTGTTCAAACTATTAAACACTTGAAAACATATACAAATATAAGTGTCAGTATCATGTGTAGTAGCAAATGATAGAGGAAACACTGATTATAGAAGACAAATATCTAATTTAAAGAAACATGTCAAGTTCTTTATAAGCCTAGAGAAAGGAATGAATTCTCTGGGGATAATAAAATATACTAACACTTTTTACAATGAAAAATAGACACTTTTAAAACATATCATTCCATATATAAAGGTACTTTTACTTATGCTGATATCTGTGATAGGTTTTAAGCCAGTCTTAAAAGGTGATCATTTCATGTTTATGAAAAAGTTAAAACTTATAAATGATTTTTATCAATTGACTTTCAATTTCATTACTTATATTTTAAAATATTAAAAAATTATTTGATTTCTGCTGAAAGCCATGTGTAGTTGCAATGAAATTTTAAATGTTGAGTTTAATAAGAATGAACATTTTCTTTATCAGTATGTGTAAGAGTGGTTTTGTATACTTGATACATTAAACATCACTAATATCCTTAAAAAGAAACTATATATGATTTCAATATATTAAATATATATTTCTAAAAAATAAAATATCAAAATATACTAAGGAAGGTCTTCATTATTCAGCCCACCTCCAAAAATATCTTTGGAAGAGAGAGAGCTAGCCCAGTACTTAGGGATATTTACTAGTCATGCAGAGGAACTAGGTTCATAATCTAACACACAGATGATGGTTCCTACTAGTCATAACTCCAGTTCTAGGGTATGTACCCTTTTTTTATGGGAACTAAGGGCACTGCATAAAAGTGATATGCACACATCCATGCTGGCAAATATCAATATATATGTGTTAAGAATATGTGTGTGTGTGTGTGTGTGTGTGTGTGTTTAACATCTATTAATGAAAAAAAAGATCATGAAGTTGAAAGACAGCAAGGAAGCGAAGAGGATATATGGGATAGTTTGGAGGTAGGAAACAATTCAGAAAGAATATATGTTCATTATAACTTCAAAAACAAAACAAATAAATAAAACTTTAAAAATGTTGTGAGAGCAGATTTACATTATTTTTTCACAAGGCAATATGTATCTATGTGTGCACTATATACTTGTATATTAATATTATATAATATGACACATTTAAAATATAGAAATACTTGAATTGGTTTTGATAATGTTGTAAACATTTTGTAACTATGGAATAAAAAAAAATTTGTAAGTATGAGGTGCTTGTCAAGTGGCATAGGAACACAATGATCAGCTTTTATAATTTTTTAAATTTTTATAATTTATGTATGACCCTACTTTATGTACCATACTTTAAAATATTGCTATCAGACTTAACATTAAACTTCAATAAAATAATATGGTTGTTCTGTAATTGTTTTATTTTAAAGTAATGGATTTGTCTTTACACATTCTCTTAAGGAAATTACTGGTTGTATCTCAGGTGTAAAATATGTCATGAACTTTTTCCTAAATACTCCATATTTTTAAATAGAATTCCTTTTTCTTCTTAAACCTTTCAAACTGAAACAAGGGATTACTGAGGAATTCCCCTAAAAATAAGATGGGAAGGTCAAGGTAGCAACCATGGTCTCAGTACACTTACCCATGCATTGTTCTTCATTCAAAAATGAGATTGAAGATCTGTGTTGTTCACTTTAAAATATTAAAAAATCTTACAGATAATTTGGTCAAATATCCCTGTCAATAATGGATTGTACAAGTCTTCATTTTAGCAAAATACCAGTCTTTCCTTTTTTTAAAAAAAATCATTAGTCTTGTTCTTTTATATAAAATGTTGGCATCCTCCTGAGTACAAAAACTCTTAGAACATAGCTGTTAATTGGAGTGAAATGCCCATATGGAATTTAAATATGTAATGGTTTCCATAGAACGGGTAAAATCAGACCCAATTACAATTTACCATTAGACACAATCTGATGAACAAGACAATATATCACATGAATCGGCAGAAAGGGTGGAGATGATATTAGATATTAGAGAAAATGAAACACTACGCAAAATACATGGGAAATTTCCATTATCTGAAACAATATGTCTAGAACTGTATGGTGAAAGAATCTCTCATGCTCTATTCTCTTCAAGATCATATGTAATCTATGAGAGATCCTGAAAGAACACAACAGTAACAGCCTCTAAAATCTATAGAAAAAAGAAGAAAAGAAAAAGTAAAATTTGACTTCAAAGGATTGAAAGAAAGATGCAAGACTTTGAAAATCCATTTTCACAACATAGAGACAGATAGCTACATGATCTTTTCAATACCTATATTCAATTGCAAATGTCATCTTTCACTTTCCTGTGTTTATAAACACATATTTGTCACAAGATTTTCCTTTCCAATTACATTAGTGAAGAGGAGGTCTATGATTGGTTGGAGAAAGGGGGCAAAGATAAGAGTTGCAGAGAGAAGGTGTGTGTGCCTGAAGGTTAAGAAGGAGAACCATGGCTGGGAACATGAACCTGTGTGGCAATTACCAGTCACAAGTAGCTAAGTTTCCACAAGTTTAGAAACACTGGAATAAAGTCTTTATCATTATTAATTCACACTAAAATTATTTTACTGACATTTTATAAGTTGTCATATAACTGATACATAAATCTGATTGGTTAATTAAGCTTTAAGAGTTTTGATTTCCTTGGTTACTGAAATGTGGGTTGACTGATTACAAGGGTTTATGGTGGAGAGGGAACTAGTGGCTCCACGGACAATTGAGCTAGAACAGGAACACAGTTGGAATGGTGCAGGGGCTAGATGGGCAAGAGTAGCTCCACAGGGAGAACACACAGAGTGGGACCCTGCCAGGACATGGTGTTATGGACTGCCAGTGTTGGTCCTACAGGAGGAACATGGCAGGGCAGAAGTGTTGGCGTGTCAATTTTAATATTTGTGATATTTAGTTATCACAACATAGAGACAGATAGCAACATTATCTTTTCAATACCTATATTCAATTGCAAATGTCATCTTTCACTTTCCTCTGTGTGGGGAGGAGAGTTGGTGGGTTGATTTTAATATTTCTCATAGCAGATGGGGCCAGGAGATTTGGTGGGTTGATTTTAATATTACCTGCAACAGATATCAAACCAATGTGCTGGCTGGGCACGAATACACCAGAAATTTAAGATTGTTATCCTGAGAGTAAGAATTTTATTTTAATTTTTTAATTTTTTTAATTAACCAGTCAGACCTGTGTATCATTTAACATCACATTTTACTAGATGTCAATACAATCAGAGACAATTACTAATGATTAAAGCTTTCCAATGTTTCACACTTTGTGAAAATTTAGCTACTTGTTGCTGGTAATTGACTAGTGGTTCAGGTCAGCTGTCATAGTTCTTCTTTACCCTCTAGCAAGCTCCTACTTTCTCCAACTCAAAGCTCCATCTCCCTTTTACCTTGTCCAATCCCAGACCTCATCTGCTATAATGTACTTGGACAGGGAAAATCCTGCAAGACATATTTATGTCTTTCAATTCCTTTTCTTAGTTTTGCAGATTTATAAAAAAAAATATGCCAACTGATACTCCCTAGAGAACAAGCAGGAACAGGGCATTTGGTAAGAATCACCCCCTACCCCTAGAAGCCCAGAGCTGCTGTGGGACACAGCCCATCAACCACCAGATCACCAATTCCCTTCCATCCCTTCTATTCCTCCCTCCTCTCCCACTACCACCCTGTTCAGTTAGATGCGGTAGAACTGCACCACTTCTGACACAGGGAGGATCCTATTTCCTGATACTCTCTAGAGAACTGGCAGGAGCAGATCATTCCAGAACTGGAACTAGTAGGGTATTTGAACTGGTAGAAGCAGGTTATTTGAGATCCAGCAGCCGCAGAACATTTGAGAAATAGCAGCCCTTGCCAAGTGTGACACAGGGGAGACCCCATCTCCTGATACTTCCTGGAGAACCAGCTGTTTGCAGGGCATTGGAGAGAAAGAGAATTCCCGGACTACAGAAACACAAACCTGAAGAACAGAGAAAATAGAGACAGCAAGACCAGCTAATTCCAGAGATAACAAGATGGCCAAAGGCAAATGCAAGATCATTACCAAAAGAAACCAAGGCAACATGGCACCATCAAAACCCAGTTCTCCCACAACAGCAAATCCTGGATACTCCAGCACATTAGAAAATCAAGAGCTAGATTTGAAATCACATCTCATATTGCTGATAGAGGACTTCAAGAAGGACATCAATAGCTCCCTTAAAGAAATATAGGAGAACATGAGTCAACAGGTAGAAGCCATTAAAGAGGAAGCACAAAAATCACTTAAAGATATTGGGAGAACATAGATCAACAGGTAGAAACCCTTAAAGAGGCAATGCAAAAATCCTATAGGGAATTATGGGAGAACATTGGTCAACATGCAGAAGCCCTTAAAGAGGAATCACAAAAATCCCTAAAAGAGACACAGGAGAACATGGGTCAACAGATAGAAACCCTTAAAGAGGAAACACAAAAAATCCTTAAAGAATTTCAGGAAAAAACAAACAAACAAGTGAAGGATCTGAACAAAATTATCCAGGATCTAAAAATGGAAATAGAAACAATAAAGAAATCACAAAGTGAGACATCTCTGAATAGAGAAAACCTTGGAAAGAAATCAGGAGTCATAGATGCAAGCATCAGCAACAGAATACAAGAGATAGAAGAAAGAATCTCAGATGCTGAAGATTCCATAGAAAACATTGACTCAACAGTCAAAGAAAATGTAAAATCCAAAAAGGTTGTAATCCAAAACATCCAGGAAATCCAGGACACAATGAGAAGACCAGACCTAAGGATTATAGGTATAGAAGAAAGCAAGGATTTACATCTTAAAGACCTAGTAAATATCTTCAACAAAATTATAGATGAAAACATCCCTAACCTAATGAGAGAGATGCCCATGAACAAACAAGAAGCCTACAGAACTCCAAACAGATTGGACCAGAGAAGAAATTCCACCCATTACATAATAATCAATACACAAAATGCACTAAACAAAGAAAGAATATTAGAAACAGTAAGAGAAAAAGGTCAAGTAACATATAAAGGCAGACCTATCAGAATTACACCAGACATCTCACCAGAGACTATGAAAGCCAGAAGATTGGGAGCTCACAGCACAGCTTGTTCCTGGGGCACAGAGCTTTGACCCCAGTCCAGAGGCCTCTGGCGGTAGCCCTTAGACCTCTCCACTTCCGGATCCAGATCAGCCTGGGCTGCAACACCACATCTCCAGGTCCTGCAAGAGGCAAGAGGGGCTTCCAGGTGGCCAGCGGGGAGAAGTCCGAGTGCTCCGGTGAATCTAGCGGGCCCCAGCAGGGGCCTTCAGTTGCCTGCTTTGGGATCTGAACAGCCTGGGCGACAGCACTAGGTCTCCAGGAAGTGCAGGAGACCTGGTGTGCACCCAGAGGCAGTCTGGGAACTCACAGCACAGCTTGCTCCTGTGGCACAGAGCTTAGGCTCCAGTCTGAAGGACTCTGGCAGTAAACCTCAGACCTCTCCGATTCCAGATCCAGATCAGCCTGGGCAGCAACACCACATCTCCAGGTCCTGGAAGAGGCAAGAGGGGCTTCCGGGCGGCCAGCAGGGAGAAGTCTGTGTGCTCTGGTGAATCCAGTGGACACCAGCAGGAGCCTTCAGGTGCCTGCTTCGAGATCTGAACAGCCTGGGCAACAGCACCCTGTCTCCAGGCAGTGCAGGAGGTAAGCTGTGCACCAGAGGCCACCTGGGAAGGGGCAGCTTGCACTGGTGAGTCCAGCATTGACAACACCAACTAACACCAGTGAGAACTAGATGGCAAAAGGCAAATGCAGGAATGTCACTAACAGAAATCAAGGCAATATGGCAACATCTGAACCCAATTCTCCTTTACCAGCATGTCCTGGATACCCCATCACACCAGTAAAACAAGATTTGTATTTAAAATCACTACTCATGATGCTGGTACAGGAACACATGAAGGACATACTTAAAGAAATTCAGGAGAAAATGGATCAAAAGTTAGAAGCCCTTGCAAGGGAAACACAAAAATCATTGAAAGAAATCCAGGAGAATACAAAAGCCAATAATGAGGAAACGCAAAAAACACTTAAAGAAATACAGGAGAACTTTGGTCAACAGGCTGAGGTGATGAAAGAGGAAACACAAAAATCTCTTAAAGAATTACAGGAAAGCACAAACAAGCAAGTGAAGGAGCTAAGCAAAACCATCCAGGATCTAAAATCAGAAGTAGAAACAACTAAGAAAACTCAATGGGAGACAACTTTGGAGATAGAAAGCCTTGGGAAGAAATCAGGGGATATAGATGCAAATATCAACAACAGAATACAAGAAATAGAAGAAAGAATCTCAGATGCTGAAGATACCATACAAACCATGGACTCAACAGTTAAAGAAAATGCAAAATGCAAAAAGCTTGTAACCCAAAATATCCAGGAAATGCAGGACACAATGAGAAGACCAAACCTAAGGATTATAGGCATAGATGAGAGTGAAGATTTACAACTTAAAGGGCCTGCAAATATCTTCAATAAAATTATGGAAGAAAACTTCCCTAACCTAAAGAGAGAGATGCCCATGAATATACAAGAAGCCTACAGAACTCCAAACAGACTGGACCAGAACAGAAATACTTCCCGTCACATAATAATCAAAACACCAAATGTACTAAACAAAGAAAGAATATTAAAGGCAGTCAGAGAAAAAGGCCAAGTAATATATAAAGGAAGACCTATCAGAATCACAGCAGACTTTTCACCTGAGACTATGGAGGCTAGAAGATCCTGGGCAGATCTCTTGCAGACTCTAAGAGAACACAAATGCCAGACAAAACTACTATATCCAGCAAAACTCTCAATCACCGTAGATGGAGAAACTAAGATAGTCCATGACAAAACTAAGTTTATCTAATATCTATCCACAAACCCAGTCCTACAAAGGATAATAGGAGGAAAACACCAATACAAGGAGGGAAACTTCACCCTGGAAAAAGTAACCTTTCATTAAATCCAAAAGAAGTTAACCAATCAAATTTAAAAAATAACCTCAAAAATGACAGGAAGTAACAATCACTATTCCTTAATATCTCTTAACATCAATGGACTCAATGCCCCAATAAAATGACATAGACTAACTGACTGGATACATAAACAGGACCCTATATTTTTCTGCTTACAGGAAACACACCTAAGGGTAAAAGACAAACACTACCTTAGAGTAAAAGGCTGGAAGACAATTTTACAAGCAAATGGTCTCAGGAAACAAGCTGGAGTAGCCATTTTAATATCAGATAAAATTGACTTTCAACCCAAAGTTATCAAAAGAGACTCTGAGGGACACTTCTTGCTGGTCAAAGGAAAAATAAAACAAGAAGAACTCTCAATCCTGAACATCTATGCTCCAAATGCAAGGGCACCCTCTTTCGTAAAAGAAACTTTATTAAAGCTCAAAGCACACATTGCACCTAACACAATAATTGTGGGTGACTTCAACACTGCACTTTCCTCAATGGACCGATCAGGAAAACAGAAACTAAACAGGGTCACAATGAAACTAATTGAAGCTTTGGACCAATTAGGTTTAACAGATATATATAGAACATTCTATCCTAAAACAAAAGAATATACCTTTTTCTCAGCACCTCATGGTACCTTCTCCAAAATCGACCATATAATTGGTCACAAGACAGACCTCAACAAATATAAGATCGAACTAATCCCATGCCTCCTATCAGATCACTATGGAGAAAAGGGCTCTTCAATAGCAACAAAAACAACAGAAAACCCACATACATGTGGAAACTCAACAATATTCTACTAAGTGATAACTTGGTCAAGGAAGAAATAAAGAAAGAAATTAAAGACTTTTTAGAACACAATGAAAATGAAGACACACCATACCCAAATCTATGGGACACAATGAAAGCAGTGCTAAGAGGAAAACTCATAGCCCTGAGTGCCTCCAAAAAGAAAATGGAGAGATCATACACTAACAGCTTAATGACACACCTGAAAGCCCTGGAACAAAAAGAAGCTATTTCACCCAGGAAGAGTAGAAGGCAGGAAATCATCAAACTCAGGGCCAAAATCAATCAAGTAGAAACAAAGAGAACCATACAAAGAATCAACAAAACCAGGAGCTGGTTCTTTGAGAAAATCAACAAGATAGATAAATCCTTAGCCAGACTGAACAAAGGGCACAAAGAAAGTATCCAAATTAACAAACTGAGAAATGAAAAGGGAGATATAACAACAGAAACTGAGGAAATCCAAAAATCATCAGATCCTACTACAAGAGCCTATACTCAACATAACTGGAGAATCTGGAGGAAATGGACAATTTCCTTGACAGATACCAAATACCAAAATTGAATCAGGACCAAATAGATCATCTAAACAGTCCCATAATGCCTAAAGAAATAGAAGGAGTCATAGAAAGTCTTCCAACCAAGAAAAGCACAGGACCAGATGGTTTCAGTGCAGAATTCTATCAAACCTTCAAAGAAAAGTTAACACCAATACTCTTCAAACTATTCCACAAAATAGAAACAGAAGGAACACTACACAATTCCTTCTATGAAACCACAATTACGCCAATACCAAAACCACACAAAGATCCAACAAAGAAAGAGATCTTCAGACCAATTTCCCTAATGAACATCGATGCAAAAATACCCAATAACATTCTTGCCAACCCCATCCAAGAACACATCGAAATGATCATCCACCATGATCAAGTAGGCTTTATCCCGGGAATGCAGGGTTGGTTCAATATATGGAAATCTGTCAATGCAATCCACTACATAAACAAACTCAAACATAAAAACCACATGGTCATTTCATTGAATGCTGAAAAAGCATTTGACAAAATTCAGCATCCTTTCATGCTTAAAGTCTAGGAAAGAACAGGAATTCAAGGCCCATACCTAAACATAGTAAAAGCAATATACAGCAAACCGGTAGCCAGCATCAAACTAAATGGAGAGAAACTTGAAACAATCCCATTAAAATCAGGGAATAGACAGGGCTGCCCCCTTTCTCTTATCTTGTCAATATTGTACTTGAGTTACTAGCTCGGGCAATTCGACAACATAAGGAGGTCAAAGGGATACAAATTGGAAAGGAAAAGTCAAACTATCATTATTTGCAGATGACATGATAGTCTACCTAAGTGACCCAAAAAACTCCACTAGAGAACTCCTACAGCTGATAAACAACTTCAGCAAAGTGGCAGGTTATAAAATCAACTCAAGCAAATCAGTGGTCTTCCTATACTCAAAGGATAAGCAGGCTGAGAAAGAAATTAGGGAAATGACCCCCTTCACAATAGCCACAAACAGTATAAAGTATCTTGGGGTGACTCTTACCAAACATGTGAAAGATCTGTATGAAAATAACTTCAAGACTCTGAAGAAGGAAATGGAAGAAGACCTCAAAAAATGGGAAAACCTCCCATGCTTATGGATCGGTAGAATCAATATAGTTAAAATGGCCATTTTGCCAAAAGCAATATACAGATTCAATGCAATACCCATCAAAATCCCAACTCAATTCTTCACAGAGTTAGAAAGAGCAATTATCAAATTCATCTGGAATAACAAAAAACCCAGGACAGCTAAAACTATTCTCAGCAACAAAAGAAATTCTGGGGGAATCAGTATCCCTGACCTCAAGCAATACTACAGAGCAATAGTGTTACAAACTGCATGGTATTGGTACAGTGACAGGCAGGAGGATCAATGGAACAGGATTGAAGATCCAGAAATGAACCCACACACCTATGGCCACTTGATCCTCGACAAAGAGGCTCAAAACATACAATGGAAAAAAGATAGCCTTTTCAACAAATGGTGCTGGTTCAACTGGAGGTCAGCATGCAGAAGAATGGGAATTGATCCATCTTTTTCTCTTTGTACTAAGCTCAAATCCAAATGGATCAAGGACCTCCACATAAAGCCAGACATTCTGAAGCTAATAGAAAAGAAAGTGGGGAAAACCCTTGAGGACATCGGTACAGGGAGAAAGTTTCTGAACAGAACACCAATAGGGTATGCTCTAAGATCAAGAATTGACAAATGGGACCTCATAAAATTACAAAGTTTCTGTAAGGCAAAGGACATCATCAAGAGGACAAATCGGCAACCAACAAATTAGGAAAAGATCTTCACCAATCCTACATCAGATAGAGGGCTAATATCCAATATATATAAAGAACTCAAGAAGTTAGACTCCAGAAAACCAAACAACCCTATTAAAAAATGGGGTAGAGAGTTAAACAAAGAATTTTCACCTGAAGAACTTCGGATGGTGGAAAGCATCTTAAAAAATGCTCTACTTCATTAGTCATTAGGGAAATGCAAATCAAAACAACCCTGAGATTTCACCTTACACCAGTCAGAATGGCTAAGATTAAAAATTCAGGAGACAGCAGGTGTTGGCAAGGATGTGGAGAAAGAGGAACACTCCTCCACTGCTGGTGGGGTTGCAAATTTGTACAACCACTCTGGAAATCAGTCTGGCGGTTCCTCTGAAAACTGGGCACCTCACTTCCAGAAGATCCTGCTATACCACTCCTGGGCATATACCCAGAGGATTCCCCACCATGTAATAAGGATACATGCTCTACTATGTTCATAGCAGCCCTATTTATAATTGCCAGATGCTGGAAAAAACCCAGGTATCCCTCAACAGAAGAGTGGATGCAAAAAAATGTGGTATATCTACACAATGGAGTACTATTCAGCTTTTAGAAACAATGAATTCATGAAATTCTTAGGCAAATGGATGAAGCTAGAGAACATCATACTAAGTGAGGTAACCCTGACTCAAAATGTGAATCATGGTATGCACTCACTAATAAGTGGATATTACCCTAGAAAACTGGAATACCCAAAACATAATCCACACATCAAATGAGGTACACGAAGAAAGGAGGAGTGGCTCCTTGTTCTGGAAAGACTCAGTGAAGCAGTATTCGGCAAAACCAGAACGGGGAAGTGGGAAGGGGTGGGTGGGAGGACAGGGGGAGAGAAGTGGGCTTGCGGGACTTTCAGGGAGTTGGGGGGCTAGAAAAGGGGAAATCATTTGAAATGTAAATAAAAAATATATCAAATAAAAAAAAAGAATTCATGCAAAACAAAACAAAAAAAGAAATCATGCAAAACAAAACAAAAAAAAGAAAGCCAGAAGATTGGGGCAGATGTCATACAGACCCTAAGAGAACATAAATGTCAGCCCAGACGACTATACCCAGCAAAACTTTCAATTACCATAGGCAGAGAAAACAAGACATTCAATGGCAAAAGCAAATTTACACAATATCTTTCAACAAATACAGCTCTACAGAGGATAATGTGTGGAAAATACCAACACAAGATAGGAAACCACACTCTGGAAAAATTGATAAGATAATCTTTCAACAAACCCAATAGAAGATAGTTATATAACCAGAATTTCACATTTAATTAAGAAGATAACATTAAGCAATCAATTTTCCTTATTATCTCTTAATATCAATGGTCTCAATTCCCCTATAAAAAGTCATAGACTAACAGACTGAATATGTAAACAGGATCCAACATTTTGCTGCATACATGACACCCACCTCAGTGACAAAAACAGTCACTATTTAAGAGTCAAAGGTTGGAAAACAGTGGTGGCCAATATAAGAATGGTGGCCATTCTTACATTGGATAAAATTGACTTTCAACCATAAGTTGTCAAAAAAGATGAGGGACACTTCATATTGGTCAAAGGAAAAGTCTACCAAGATGAACTCTCAATTCTGAACATCTATGCTCTGAATGCAAAGGGCACCCATATTCACAAAAGAAACTTTAATAAAGCTCAAAGCACACATTGTACCCAACACAATAATAGTGGGAGACTTCATCACCTCACTCTCAAAAGTGCACAAATCATGGAATCAGAAACTGAAAAGAGAGACAGTGAAACTAACAAACTAATTTAGTTATGGACTAAATGGATCTAACTGATATTTATAGAACATTCTGCCCTAAAGCAACAGAATATATCTTCTTCCCAAGACATCATAGCACCTTCTCCAAAAGTGACCATATAATTGGTCACAAAACAGGCCTCAACAGATACAGAAATATTGAAATTATTCTATGTAATTTATCAGATCACCAAAACCTAAGGCTGGTCTTAAACTCAAACAAAAACAATGGAAAACACACATACCTGTGGACTTTGAACAATGCTCTACTCAACAATAGCTTGTTCAAGGAAGAAATAAAGGAAGAAATTGAAGACTTTTTAGATTTTAATGAAAGTAAAGACACATCATACCAAAATTTATGGGACACAATGACAGCAGTGCTAAGAGGAAAAGTCAGCCCTAAGTGCCTCCAAAAAGAGAATGGAAAGAGCTTATACTGATTGCTTGACTATGCACTTGAAAGCTCTAGAACAAAAAGAAGCAAATACACAGAAGAGGAGTAGAAGGCAGGAAAAAAACAAGCTCAGTGCCGAAATGAACCAAACAGAAACAAAAAGAACTATAAAAAAGAATCAACAAAACAAGGAGCTGGTTCTTTGAAAAAAATCAACAAGATAGATAAACCCTTAGCCAGACTAGCCAGAGGGCACAGAGACAGTATACAAATTAATAAAATCAGAAATGAAAAGGGAGATATAACAACAGAAACTGTGGAAATTAAAAAAAATTCATCAGATCCTACTACAAGAGCTTATACTCAATAAAGTTTGAAAATCTAGATGAAATGGACAACTTTCTAGATACATACCAGGCACCAGCATTAAAACAGGATCAGATGAAACATTTAATAGTGACATAAGTACTGACATAAGTACTGAGGAAATAAAAGCAGTCATTAATAGTTTCCCATCCAAAAAAAAAAAAAACAAAAAAAAAAAACAAAAAAAAAAAACAGAGCCAGATGTGTTTAGTGGGGAATTCTTCTTCTTTTTTTTTTTTTTATGGCCCTCTCTTTTCCTCATTCCCTCATTCTAGATCATTTCTTTTTTTTTCCCCGATATATTTTTTTATTTACATTTCAAATGATTTTCCTTTTTCAGGCCCACCACTCCCTGAAAGTCACATAAGCCCCCTTCCCTCCCCCTGTTCTCCCATCCACCCCTTCCCACTTCCCTGTTCTGCTTTTGCCCTATATTGCTACATTGAGTCTTTCCAGAACCTGGGGCCACTCCTCCGTTCTTCTTGTACCTTATTTGATGTGTGGATTATGTTTTGGGTAGTCCAATTTTTTAGGCTAATATCCACTTATTAGTGAGTGCAGAGCATGATTGATCTTTTGAGACTGGGTTACCTCACTTAGTATGATGTTCTCCAGCTCCATCCATTTGCCTAAGAATTTCATGAATCCATTGTTTCTAATGGATGAAGAGTACTCCATTGTGTATATATACCACATTTTTTGCATCTATTCTTCTGTTGAGAGATACCTGGTTTCTTTCCTGCTTCTGGCTATTATAAATAGGACTGCTATGAACATAGTGGTGCATATATCCTAATTACATGCTGGGGAATCCTCTGGGTATATGCCCAGGAGTGTTATAGCAGGATCCTCCGGAAGTGATGTGCCCAGTTTTCTGAGGAACCACCAGACTGATTTCCAGAGTGGTTGTACCAGTTTGCAACCCCCATCAGCAGTGGAGGAGTGTTCCTCTTTCTCCACATCCTAGCCAACACCTGCTGTCTCCTGAATTTTTAATCTTAGCCATTCTGACTGATGTAAGGTGAAATCTCGGGGTTGTTTTGATTTGCATTTCCCTAATGACTAATGAAGTCGAGCATTTTTTTAAGATGCTTCTCAGCCATCTGAATTTCTTCAGGTGAAAATTCTTTGTTTAGCTCTGTACCCCATTTTTAATAGGGTTATTTGGTTTTCTGGGGTCTAACTTCTTGAGTTCTTTGTATATATTGGATATTAACCCTCTATCTGATGTAGGGTTGGTGAAGATCTTTTCCCAATTTGTTGGTTGCCGATTTGACCTTTTGATGGTGTCCTTTGCCTTACAGAAACTTTGTAATTTTATGAGGTCCCATTTGTCAATTCTTCATCTTAGAGCATATGCTATTGGTGTTCTGTTCAGGAACTTTCTCCCTGTATCGATGTCCTCAAGAGTCTTCCCCAGTTTCTTTTCTATTAGCTTCAGAGTGTCTGGCTTTATGTGGAGGTCCTTGATCCATTTGGAGTTGAGCTTAGTACAAGGAGATAAGGATGGATCAATTCGCATTCTTCTGCATGCTGACCTCCAGTTGAACCAGCACCATTTGTTGAAAAGGCTATCTTTTTTCCATTGCATGTTTTCAGCTCTTTTGTTGAGGATCAAGTGGGAATTCCATCAGATCTTCAAAGATGAGCTAATACCTGATACCCTTTAAACTATTCTAGGAAATAGAAACGCAACGAACACTACCCAACTCATTCTCTGAAGTCAAAATTACATGTATATCTAAATCAAAGACCAAACAAGGAAGGAGAACTTCAGACCAATATCCCTCGTGTATACTGATGCAAAAATCCTCAACAAAATCCTGGCCAACAGAAGTCAAGAATGCATCAAAACTATTATTCACCATGATCAGGTAGGTTTCATCCCAGGAATGCAGGGCTGGTTCAATATATGAAAATCCATCAATGAAATCCACTACATAAACAAACACAAGGACAAAAAACACATGGTTATTTCATTAGATGCTGAAAAGGCTTTTGACAAAATCCAGCATCCCTTCATGAAGTCTTGGAGAGATTGGGAATTCTAAGCCCATACCTAAACATAGTAAAAACATTATACTGCAAATGGGTAGCCAACATAAAGATAAACAGAGAAATTTGAAGCAATCCTACTAAAATCAGGGAAGAGAAAAGGCTGTCCACTCTCTCCTTATCTATTCAATATAGTACTTAAAGTGCTAGTCAGAGCAATCAGGCAACAAAAGGAGTTTACACATATATAAATTGGAAAGGAAGAAGTCACAATATCACTATTTGCAGATGGTATGATTTTATACTTAAGCGACCCCAAGACTTCCACCAGAGAACTCCTAAAGCTGATAAACAACTTCAGCAAAGTGGCTGGACATAAAATTAACTCATGCAAATCAGTAGCCTTCCTCTACTCAAAGGATAAACAAAAGGAGAAAGAAATTAGGGAAATGACACCCTTCACAATAGTCCCAAATAAAATTTTATACCTCGGTGTGACCTTAACTAAGCAAGTGAAAGATCTCTATGACAAGAACTTCAAGTCTTTTAAGAAAGAATTTGAAGATAGTCTCAGAAGATGGAAAGGTCTCCCATGTTCACAGATTGGCAGGATCAATATAGTAAAAATGGCCATGTAGCTGAAAGCAACCTACAGATTCAATGCAATCCCCATCAAAATCCCAAATCAATTCTTCATAGATCCAGAAAGAGCAATTCTCAAATTCATTTGGAATAACATAAACCCCAGGATAGCAAAAACTGTTCTCCTCAGCAAAAGATCTTCTGAGGGAATCACCATCCCTGACCTCAAGCTCTGCTACAGAGCAATAGTGATAAAAACTGTTTGGTTTTGGTATGCAGACAGACAGGCAGATCAATGGAGTAGAATTGAAGACCCAGAAAAGAACCCACACAAGTATGGTCACCTGATATTTGATAAAGGAGCTAAAAACATCCTGTAGAAAAAAAGTCAGCATTTTTAAGAATGGTGCTGGATTAACTGGAGGTTTGCATGCAGAAAAATGCAAATCAACCCATTCTTATCTCCTTGTACAAAGCTCAAGTCCAAGTGAATCAAGGACTTACACATAAAACCAGACCCATTGAAGCTTATAGAGGAGAAACTGGGGATGAATCTTGAATACATGGGCAAAAAGAAAATGTTCCTAAACAGAAATCCAATGGCTTATGCTCTAAGAACAAGAATCAACAAATGGGACCTCATAAAACTGTAAAGCTTCTGTAAGGCAAAGACATGGTTAATAGAACGAAACAACAACCAAAAAACTGGAAAAATATCTTTACTAACCCTATATCCAATAGAGGCCTAATATCCAATATATAAAAAGAACTCAAGAAGTTTGTCTCCAGAGAGTCAAATAACCCTATTAAAAATGGGGTACAGAGCTAAACAGGGAATTCTCAACTGAGGAAAATCGAATGGCTCTAAAGTACCTAAAGAAATGTTCAGCATTCTTAATCATCAGGGAAATGCAAATCAAAACAACACTGAGATTCCACTTCACACTAGTCAGAATAGGTAAGATGAAAATCTTGTGAACAGCAGATGCTGGAGAAGATGTGGGAGAAAAGGAACTTTTGTCCATTGTTGGTGGGATTGCAAGCTGGTAAAAACCACTCTGAAAATCAGTTTAGTTGTTCCTAAGAAAATTAGACATAGTACTACCTGAGGACCCAGCTATACCACTCCTGGGCATATACCCAGAAGAGGCTCCAACAGGTAATAAGGGCACATGCTTCACTATGTCCATTTCTGCCTTATTTATAATAACCAGAAGCTGTAAAGGACCCAAATGTCTTTCAACAGTGGAATGGATGCAGAAATTGTGGTATATATACACAATGGAGTACTGTTCAGCTATTAAAAACAATGAATTCATAAAATTCTTATGCAAATGGATATAATTAGAAAGTGTCATTCTGAGCAAGGTAACTCAATCACAAAGTGCGTGTGGTGTGCATTCACTAATAAGCGGATGTTAGACCAAAAGCTCAAAATAAACAAGTCACAATTCACCCAGCACAGGAAGTTCAAGGAGGACTTAAGTGAGGGTGCTTTGGTTCCTCTGAGAAAGGGAACAAAATATTCACAGGAGAAATAAGGGAGAAAATGTGTAGAGCAGAGACTGAAGTAAAGGCCACCCAGAGACTGCCTACTCAGGGATTCATCCTATAAACAGTCACCAAACCCCGACGCTACTGTGGACAAGGAGTGTATACCAAAAGGAAAGTGTCATGGTTGTCTCCAGAGGGTCCCTACTAGAATCTTACAAATGCAGGGGCAGATGCTAACAGCCAACCATTAGACTGGGCATGGGGTCACCAATGGAGGACCTGGAGGGTGGTCCAGAGAAGCTGAATGGGGTTACAGCCCCATGGTAAGAACAATGGTTTTGGCCACCCAGACACTGCTGGACTCCCAGGGACTAAACCATCAACCAAGGGGCACAAATGGTTCCAGCCAAAATGTGGCAGAGGAATGCCTTGTTGGGCATCAGTGGGAGGAGTGGTCCTTGGTCATGTAAAGGCTGATTAGATGCCCCAACAAAGGGAAATCGAGGGAGGGTGTAGGAGTGGGTCTGGTAGATGTGCATATATATGTGGAGGCAAGGGGTGGAAGGAGGGGTAGGGCTCTTTGGGGAGGTGGGAATCAGAAAAGGTTTTATCATTGCCAATGTAAATGAGGATGCTATAGAATTAAAAAAAAATAAAATAAATGAATTAAAATATGCCAAAATAAAAAGTAGGAATCAGAGTCAAAATTCTTTGTTTAACTCTCTACCCCATTTTTTAATAGGGTTGTTTGGTTTTCTGGAGTCTAACTTCTTGAGTTCTTTATATATATTGGATATTAGCCCTCTATCTGATGTAGGATTGGTGAAGATCTTTTCCTAATTTGTTGGTTGCCGATTTGTCCTCTTGATGATGTCCTTTGCTTGAGTTGATTTTGTAACCTGCCACTTTGCTGAAGTTGTTTATCAGCTGTAGGAGCTCTCTAGTGGAGTTCTTTGGGTCACTTAGGTAGACGATCATGTCGTCTGCAAATAATGATAGTTTGACTTCCTCCTTTCCAATTTGTATCCCTTTGACCTCCTTATGTTGTCGAAGACCATTTTCTATATAGATACCAGGTGCCAAAGTTATATCAGGATCAGATAAACCTTCTAAATATTCACATAAATCCTTAAAGAAATTGAAGCAGTAAATAAAAGTCTGAACCAAAAATGCTCAGGACCAGGTGGGTTTAATTCAGAATTCTGTCAGACCTTCACTGAAGACCTAATAACAATACTCTTCAAAATGTTCCACAAAACTGAAACAGAAGGAACACTACCCAATTCCTCTGTCAAGTCATAATTATGCTTTTAACTAAACCACACAAAGATCCAAGAAAAAAAGAGAACTTTAGTCTAGTTTTCCATATAAACACCAATGCAAAAATACTCAAAAAATTCTTAAAAACCAAAACAAAGAAAAAAACACATTATCATTTCATTAGATACTGAAAAACCCTTTGACAAAATTCAGCATTCCTTCATGTTAAAAGTCTTGGAAAGATCAGGATTTTAAGGCCAATACCTAAACATAGTAAAAGCAATATACACCAAAGCAGTAGCCAATTTCAAACTAAATAGAAAGTAACTTGAACAAATCCCATTAAAATAGGGGACTAGTCTATGCTACCCACTCTCTCCCTATCCATTTAGTATAATGCTTGAAGTTCTAGCTATTGCAATTAGACAATAAAAGGATATCAAAGAGATACAAATTGGAAAGCAAGAAGTCAAAATACCACTATTTGCAATGATAAGCTAGTGTAACTAAGTGATGCCCAAAATTCCACCAGAGAACTCCTAATCCTCATAAACAGCTTCACCAAAATGGCAGGATGTAAAACTAACCAAACCAGTCAATCTCCTTCATTTACTCAAAGGATAAACAGACTGAGAAAGACATTACAGAAACAATACCCTTCACAATAGTCACAAATAATATAAAATACTTAGGTGTGACTCTAGCCAAGCAAGAAAACTCTGTTTGAGAAGAACTTGAAGTCTGTGAAGAAAGAAATAGTAGATGATCTCAGAAGAAGGAAAGACCTCCCATGCACATGAATTTGAAGGATTAGTATAGTAAAAATGGCCATCTTGCTGAAAGCAATGTACAGATTCAATGCAATCTCTATCAAAATTCCAAATCAATTCTTTGTTGAGTAACAAAGAGCAATTCTCACATTCATTTAGAATAACAAAAAACCCATGATAGCAAAAACTATTATCAACAATAAAGAACTTCTGTCAGAATCATCATTCTTGACATCAAATATGATTATAGAGCAATAGTGAAAAAAATGCATGGTATTGATACAGAGACAGGAAGGTAGATCAATGAAGTAGATTTGAAGAACTAGAAATGAACCCACACACCTATGGTCACTTCGTCTTTGACAAAGGGGCTAAAACCATGTAGTAGAAAAAAGACAGCATTTTCCTGAAATGGTGCTGGTTAAATTAGAGGTCAGCATGTAGAAGAATGCAAACCTACCCATTCTTAGCTCCTTGTGCAAAGCTCAAATCTAAATGGATCAAGGACCTCCACATAAAACCATATTTACTGAAACTAATAGAGGCAAAGTATCAAAGAACCTTGAACACATGGGCACAGGAGATAATTTCCTGAACAGAACATCAATGGCTTATGCTCTGAGATCAAGACTCAACAAATAGGACCTCATAAAACTCCAAAACTTCTGTAAAGCAAACGACACTGTCAATAGGACAAAACAGCAACCAACATCTTGGGAAAAGATCTTTACCAATCCTACATCTAATAGAGGGCTAATATTCAATATATACAAAGTATATATAATAGGAGTAGGTGGGTGGGTAGGGGAGCATCCTCATAGAAGCAAGTAGGAGGAGGGATGGGATAGGGAGTTTTCAGAGGGAAAAACCAGGAAAGAAGATAACATCAGAAATGTAAATAAAATAGCCAATAAAAATTATTATTAATAAAAAAGTAATGATAATGATAATAAAACTAAAATGATATGGTTTACTTTTGTTACCATTGTGAGAATGAGAGATGAGGCATTTTTGGCATATTGCAGTAAGGCAATTTCATCAGATTTTGATGTTTATCAGCCACTATTTAACAGCATTGTGGTGACTTATATATTGCTTGTCATATTACTCGTGGCAACAAAATTATCTGAGATAATATAGTGACTTCTATGTCTAGGTAATGGTGTTTGGGTTATTAATACATTCTGGAAGAAAGAGGGGGCAGAAAAATCAAAGATTTTAATGTGAGATTCCATCCATGATGCCCTCTGACCTTTGGCTTCTCATGGTCTTGGGCAAAGTGGCTACCCATACAAGAAGTGGAAGATTAATAAAATGTGGGGCTTCATAAGACCTCATTAATAAGGATTTTTATTAAAGTAATCACTCTACAGTTGTCCTCTAGTTGTATTAGTATATTCATGGAATCACCATATTGGACTTGAGTTAAATCCTTTTTTGGGTCTGTTATTGACACCCCAGCTGATGAAGACATGTTTGAAAAAATAAGCCAAATGGAGAATAAATACGTTTATCATGTGTTCACTCAAATGTCTGACTTTTAGAAAGAAAAGTAATAAATAGAAGGAAAAAACAGAATATTAGAGAGTAGCTCTGTGAGAAAATAAGTAGGGAAAAGTAATCATTGTGAAGATGTCATAATCTGATTATTGTATATGATTGATATACAACAATACATTTCTCACAAAATGAAAAAAACTCATGGGTTCATCATCTACCTCAAAATATATACAGCAATTATTTCTTGCTAAACAACAAAAATAACATTTAAAGGGTCGAGATGTTTTTTGGAATATCAATTTATTTCTGTTTCTTTCTAACAAAATATAATTATAAACTCAGTATTCACTTAACAACATTTTCTTCTTTTTAGTCACCAGCATTGCCATCTGTGCATGCTTTCTGCATATGCTGGCATCTACAATTTTCACGAAACCGCCAGACATTTTTCTACTGCAGCATATCTCTTTTCTTTTATTCTACCAAACACTTTAATTTTTTACATGATACCAACCCAATATTCTTGTTTTGTAGTTCTTAGTCAATAGATTAAGGCTTTGCCCTGCTGTAAGCTACTTTCTTGTTGTTGTTGTTTTTAGAGCAAAATATTTGTTCAGGCTGAAATATCTAAGGCTTCATTTCTATAGCCATAATTTCAAGAGCCCTTACAACAGCAATGGCAATTAATAAAGTTATTTGGAGCACCATCCTTAGTTTTTATGATATGAAGAATATCTGTTCTTCACCTTTCCCCAGGACCAAACATTTTGACCCTTAAAAAAGACAATTCCTAGAGAAAACTATTTTTATGTTTAAAGAGTGACATCATGATTCTTCTCATAGCAGTTCTCTCAACTCTCACATTCCTGAAACCTGGCATTGCAGGACAAAAAGCAAAATAGAAAGAGCAGAGACTGTGGTGCTACCAAGTACACAGAGGGTGCATTTTGGCCAGGATTGCGAGGAGGAGATGCCTCATTCACTTTAAGTTTACTGATAAGTGTGCTCACTATACCTACTTGCTGAAAAGGAATACTCATAGAATATTTAACTGATAATATTATGTTTGTAGAAAATAAAAAAAGCATAACACCCAAAGTACAGTTATGGAAGAATTGTACATTTCGTTCCTTAGTGGTTTTTTGCAGGTAATAGAGGACTCATCCAAATAACTTCCGATAGGACTTCTGTGATTTTCACAATGTTATTAAAGTGAGGCGATGTTCTTCTTAATGTATGCATTTATCATGTGGGGCACATGATTTTTTTCATATTTGTTAAAAACACAAAGCTATGTTTGAATTGTTTTTTATGTTTGAGTATTACCCCAATAAAACTGAAGAATGTACTATTCTGTAATTGATAGAGGCAGAATCAGAACAATCATGTCATTTGGTAACAACATCGTTTTTTGACTCACTTTGATTCTTATATAGAGTAGCTTTTTTTTTTCTTAATAATAAAGTGAAAACTATGCAAAATCTGTCTCCTTAAAACAATAAGAAAACACTGCACAATGAAGACCAAAGTAACATAAAATACTTGTTTAGTATACCTAAAATATAAATTATTCTAGTAGAGTTCTTGCTGCTACCAAAAACACAGGCCTTCCAGCAGTGAGGCTCACCAGCAAGAGGAACCACTACAATGTGTGTATGTAGTAGAGAGGTGGGAGAGAAAGAGAAGTAGGATGATTTGAGCATTATAAAGAGAAGTGGAGCTAGAGCTATAAAGATTGAGAGGATAACATAATATTAGAATTCCTGCTCTGTTACCTGAAGCTATTGTGAAATCCCAGCTGGTACTATCACTAAAGGTCATATTTTATGTCAATGTCTGTAGCTCATATTACTATTAAAGAACGTTTGGACTTTCCTGCTCTGAGTGCTGCCATGGATCATGCTGATACACAAGGGTTGTACAGAGCTATTTCTAGCCCCCAATTAGCTGTGGCTCTCTGGAGAGCTGGATACATTCCTCCCTTGTTGCAGCACTCATGAGAATGGGCCCTTCACCACACCTGAGACACACAATAGATCTGATAGTTGTGGGGTAAATATGGGAAAGTTGACACGTCCATATATCTGCCAGGGTATGGCATGGGCAAAGGAGAGGTTACATATTTCGTATTTATCTCTTGACACTTGCTGCATGCAGGAGAGCTATGCCAAATGTTACAAGAGCTACAGCAGATATAAGAGCAGCAAAATGAGCCTTGTTATTCACTGGCTGCAGCACTTGGGAGAGCAGGCCCTACCCTTCATTTGGCAGTACAGTAGAGCCTACCTTGGTAGTTATGGTTCAGTTAAGCAGGTCTTAGGTTATAACCGTAGAAGAGAGTTTTTTCTGCCAGTAATCTACAGTGATTTGGTATGGGACAGGGTGAATACTCCCCACTCCATTCCACCTTCCATCCACTGGAAGGATGGAAGAACTGGATTCAGATTCGTGAGAGCAGAAGTGGTCCTGCTCCTCTCCAGCTGTAGTGGTTGGGTTCTCAGAACTTAGACCTCATCTGAGAAGCACAGTCAACATGACCTTAAGGCAGGGGTGCAGATAAGTTGGCAATAATGGCCTGAGAGCAGGGGTGATGACCCTGTTCCTTGCCACCTGCACGAGTGGGTGAGCTAGAAGCAGCTATGCTTGAGTTCACCCTGGTCTTGAGAATGTAAGAGATATAGTGGGTTACACAATTCAGCTACAATCTAGAACTTTGTGTTGCCCCACACTTGCATCTCCCTCATCTATAAAGTGCTAAAACAGATCCAAAGCAGCAGGATCTTCATGAAACAGGAAAACAACAGGATTCCCATGAGGAGTAGCCATGAAGATCCAGTATTCACAGTATAGGCAAGCCAGATGACTCGAATGAGACCAATGAATGACTTAGTACAACTATCCTTTGCAAGTAAAGTTGTGGGCAATTAAAGGATTTAATTTGCGACAAACTGTCACATGTTAAAGCTTCCATGGTAATATGTTTTAAGTAGTATTTATTTATTTATTTATTTATTCATTTATTTTTTATCTTTTTTAGGGTTAGGTTTTAGGGGCAGAGTGCAAACACCAAAGGAAGGGGAGATGAGTGGAATTGGCTTGCATGTTGTTTAATTCACAAAGAATTAATTTGACTGTCATTAAACAAACATGCTAATAAAAACAATAAAAGTCACTTAGGAATTCAGCCTTTTGTTAATAGAATAGATATTAATATTATTCTTACAGAATAATATATTCTGTAATATTTAAGTGAAAATATATTAACACTTAAAAACTAGTTCAAATTCTTTCTTATAATTACAAGGTCTACTTAATTTCTTAATTCTTCTGAATGAGCTTATAGCCTGAAATGACATTTTTTGATTTTGCTACTGAACTTGGAAACAGCTTCAGCACATTTTAGGAATAAATATAATCATAGGTTCAAATGGGGGATAAATAATATGTCATCAACATACCAATAATACCTGGTCTTTTAATGTGTTTAAAAAAATCTTGTCAGAAAAAAAATCTCCTCTACATAAACAAAAGTACTGGGGAGCAATAAACGTATGGAACCAAGTATGTGCATATACTATTTCAATGGCATTTTATGCTGAAAATCTCCAAATACATTTGAAATAAACTGCAGAAAGAAACCAAACTGAGCATGTTTCAGTTCTACTCCTGCAGTTATTATGATATGAGGTTTATATTCTGTGTATTTATTTTAAACAGTTCATACTTTCAAATTTTATTTGACATATTTAAGAATATTATGGCATTGGTTCATCCAGCCTTTCAGATTGTTGCAGTCAGGACTTCAGTAAACCCCTGAACTTTCCTAGTACATAGAGACTAAACAATAAATGATGCCAACTGACATTCTTTTTACTTAACCATTTTTCCAATTTCCTTCTGGGCCCCAAACAGGAATTCTTTGCCACAATTCAGCAGGATGCAATTATGAGAAGAATGTCTCCCCAAACCTTAAATCGTGTTGGATATCATTTGCTCAATTTATGTATTCTAGCTATATTGTCATTTTGTAGGGGATGATTTACAAGTTGTTGTGGTATTTACAGGGATGAAACTAAATAGGAAGTTGGATTCTGCTTTTACTTCCTTCCTTCCTTCCTTCTTTCCTTCCTTCCTTCCTTCCTTCCTTCCTTCCTTCCTTCCTTCCTTCCTTCCTTTCTTTCTTTCTTTCTTTCTTTCTTTCTTTCTTTCTTTCTTTCTTTCTTTCTTTCTTTCTTTCTTTCTTTCTTTCTTTCTTTCTTTCTTTCTTTCTTTCTTTCTTCATCTTCCTTTCCTTCCTTCCTTGTTTCCTTTCTTCCTTTCTTCTTCCTTCCTTCCTTCCTTCTTTCTTTCTTTCTATCTATCTTTCTTAGGTTACAGATGAAGATAAGAAGACAAGTGAGCAATATGAAATATTATCAGAAACTATATGAGTAGGGGTCAATTATAGAATCTACTCTTAATCCAAAAAATATAGGTATAATCTTACACTGATAGAGATCTTTCTATTTTGATGTGAAATTCATATTATATTTTGTTACATTGGTACAAAAATTTTGTAGGTTGACAAAGGTTTGAGGTTCTCATTGGTATAAATATTTATATATTGTATAAGTATATACAAATTGTATTTATTGTATATTTTTATATGTAAAATTTAAGACAAACTTTGTTTTGATATAGTATCTATTGGTACAACTCTTATATAAATATTATGACTATGATTGATTTTAAAATGTAAGGTTTAGTCCCAGTTCTTTTAAATGAGAGAATTTGATAAGATAATAGGAATTAATAAGATGATTAAATAATGCAAGTCAATAATGAGTCAATCATACTCAAGGGCATAAGAAATACTAGTTTAGCTAATTACAATAATTTTCATGTTTTTTAATGGTAAGTAGCTAATAATAAACAATTCTTGACTAGTCAGATATACTGTAAGTAGGTTGTCTTCAAAAATTTCAGAGACTCACAGAATATTGAATTGAAATATAGTTAAATTAACTTAAGATCTGCAAAAGTTAATATCTGTAGATACTTTTACAATTATCTTTTTAACAATGACTTAGATAAATCCTTTTACTACATGGTTATTATTAAATAAGCATGAGTTATTTATGGTAATATGAAATTTTAAATAAATGAATCGAGCTTGAAATATTAGCAACAGTACCATGATCACAACATTCAACGTGTTTATAGTAAGATTATATAAGAATGATATATTTAACAAGTTTAAGTAACCATTAAATTTCTTAGATTTTTATAAAATATTCAAATGGATAATGAGTGCAGTGAAAATTGAATCACATGTTTTATATTCTCAATATTAGGTTCTCAGTATACTGAGGAAAGTGACTCATGATTTTATGCAATATAGCACACTTCTTTCTCAGGAAAAAAGAAATAAAAACAATGATTCCAAAAGAGATAAAAAAGGACTGAAAATTTTGCGTTATTTTATTTGATTCTTGTTTTTAAATTTGAAAGCTTTAGGGTTTTCATTTATTTTAGTGTACAAAACAAGAGATGGGAAGGTGATGGAACAATTAAATCACAAGTACCATTATAGTGAGTGTTTATGTGAAATCCCCAACTAGTGTTATAGTTTCTAAGTGAGACAGTCTTCACTGAGCACCATCTGAAAGCAGAATGAATACCAATCTAGACACTGATGGAGCATGTATAGTGTAAGAAATCACCTGTTGACAGCTTATCCAGAGTGATTCTTGGAAGGCACAATTTTAGGCAACTGATAGAATATAATGAAGTGGCAGCTTGTTTCATAGGATAATGCTTGAGTTTTTTTTTTTTTTTTTTTTTTGAACTCTAACATGAACTCAATGTGGGATATATAAAGATTCCAAGAAAAAAGTTTTCTGCTTTGTTTTTATTCCTTATCATTTTATAAATAGATATAATATCTGCTAACATTCACACTCTCATCCAGACATTTTATCTCTTCCCCATTCCTTGTACTGAAGAAGTCCTCACTTCATTTAATGTCTTTTTGCTCTATGAACCAGTGGGATAATTCATGGCCTCTTTCTGAGCATGCATGTGGAACTTTACACTGGAACATGGAACAGTGGGTACCGAAGTATTGATAATGACAATCTTTCTCCTTTCAGCTCTCAACTGTTAATAGGTTTCATGGGAGATTTCAGCCCTCATAAGACCTTCCCTAGTTTGTGAATATTTAGAGGTTGAATCTTTGTGCAAGCAACAGAAGATGCTGAGATCATTAATTCCATTTTCTTTTCATGCTCAGAAGAGAGAATCCCATGGCCTTCTTCTTCATCTATTGTCTCTTACATTCTTTCCATCACCACTTTCACAGTGTTTACTGAACCTTGTAAGCATGTTATGAATACACCCTTTTATGGTTGAAGAGTCAACAGTAACTTGTTCTGAACACTTATTCAGGCAGGACTTGATCTTTACATTAACTGTCCATATCTAATAAATATTGTAGTCAACTTTTACCTAATTTTTACATTGAAACCTTCATATATTTGTATGAACTTTTGTCAAAATAATATTTACATGTAATGTGATTGTTGAGCCAAAAATATCATTGTTCTCAAACATTTAATTTTCCAGAAAAATATCAAAATTATATCCAAACCATCTTTATAATACATTCTGAACTAATCAAAGTTATCTCTGTATGCTATCTCATTTAAGAGCAATTTATTCATTTCATTTATTGTAGTAATTATTTTCTATAACCCAATATAAATTACATGTAATTGGATATTGGAAATATGAAATTTCCCTGTTTTTCTGTAACTCACTTAACTAGTATTTCATGAATGTTTATTTTAAGCACTTTTTCATTTGCAACTGTATTTTCTTCTGTAAATATATAACTTCATGAAATGGCTTATATATTTGAGGAAACCTGATTCCATTTTCCAATACCGTGGACATTCATGTTTGAGTGAAGTATAATGTGTCTTTGATTCCCTTTGATGCTATGTCTGCATTCTCTATTGATTCAGTTTTACAAACAATACTAAGTGAAATGTGGTTATGCTCCCCATTTGTAAATATTTATGTAACGTCCTAATTGGAATGTATTTTCAACATATCATTAGCAATATAGTCTCCTGTTGTGTACTGTGGTAGCTTGAATATGTTTGGTCCAATGGAAGTGGCGCTATTCTATGATATGGACCTTGCTGGAGCAGCTGTGGCCTTGTTGGAGAAAGTGTGTCAGTGAGGCATGGGTTTTGAGGACCTCTGCTCAAGCTCTGCCCAGAGTAGAGGAGACCCTTTTCCCATCTAACAGTGGATGACAGACTTCTTCTTGCTACCTTTGAATCAAAATATAGAGTTCTTTGCTCATTCAGCCCCATGGTTGTCTGCATGCTGCCATGCTTCTCACAATGGTGATGATAGATTGACCTTCGGACACTGTAAATAATCCTCAATGAATTTTTTTTTTTTATAAAAAATGCCTTGTATTGCTGGAGAGATAGCTTTACAATTAAAAGCACTGCCTATTCTTGCAGAGTTTCTGAGTTCAATTCTCAACAACCACACACTGGCTTGCAACCATCTGTAAAGGGATATGATGTTCTCTTCTTGTGTCTGAAGACAGCTACAATGTACTCATATACATAAAATAAATCATTTCTTTAAAAAAATAAGCCAAACATCCGACTTAGTGCACTGACCTCAATGGAGAAGTTAAGGCAAGGACTGAAGGAGCTGAATGATTTGCAACCTCATATGTAGAACAATAGTATCAACCAGCCAGACCCCCCAAAGCTCCCAGGCAATAAACTATCAACCAAAGAGTAGATGTGGGGGGACACATGGCTCCAGCTGTATCAAAGGATTGCCTTATTGGTCATCACTGGGAGGGGAGTGCCTTGGTCCTGTGGAGGCTTGACAACCCAGGGTAGAGATATGCTAGGTTGTTTAGATTTAGGCAGGAGTGGGTGGGCAGGTTGGGGAGAATCCTCATAAAGGTAGTGGGAGGGGAGGGGGAGAGAGGGCTTTTAGAGGGGAAACTGAGAAGGGGAATAACATTTGAAATGTCAATAAATAAAATAACCAATTAAATAAAAGAGGAAAAATTTTCTTCAAATGCATTAATTTTATCTTTTCCCCTAATATATAGTTTAACATATATAATTTATTTCATATATTATAATATTAATATTATAATTATATAATTATCATATATGAATATCTATTTTACAGAATTACCAAAAAAAGGGTTGCTTTGTTCATCTTTAGTCATCATGTCCCTTCACAGCGAAGGAAACTCTAACTAAAGCATGTATATTTGTTACAATCAATAATAGCATTTATATTTTGAATAATACATTTGTTGTCCTGTGTTTTTTTGAAGCCTGGTATGCTGATTTCAACTTAAACTTGTGATAATACCCTCAATTATATTCTTGAAGCATGAATTGTGGTCTATACAAAGTAGATTTCGTAACTCAGTTATTTCCATCTCCCTTAAGAAAAATAAAACTACCCTATTATTACTATCATTGAATCACTACTCATGTGGAAGAAAAACTAATTCCTATTTTACTACCATATTTTTTTTATTCTGTCTCCATTATTACAAGAATAATGCAATCTAAAGTTTTCATGTCTAAAATTTAGGTAACATAACATTTCCCTCAGGGGTGAGTTTCTTTCCTCTAGAATCCTTTTCCAAAGTGTCCTCTACAACACAAACAGAAAGAACATTTCATAATGTCATTTAAAACATATTTCTAACCTCATTTAAAGTTCAAATGTCAGTGTTTTTTTTATAATGTAAGCCCCAATTCTGTTTATGACTTAGAAAAGCTATGTGATAAGCTACCAGATACTTTCTTAGGACTACTACTACTACTACTACTACTACTACTACTACTACTAAAACCACTGCCACTACCATTACAATTGTTTCAAACAAAATTATTTCATTGTAGTCAAGGTTATCCTAGAACACTTAATATATCCCACGGTGGCAAATGCCTTACCTCAGATTTCCAGAGGCTATAATTATAGGTGCAAGCCACAGCACTAAGCTTTTTTTCTTCTTTCACCTCAGTAAATTTGCTCTTGAGAATCCTGTCATCATGCATTGGTCTCTTCTTCCACACTAGTCATTGCACTTGCTACCAATGCTTATGGGGAAAACAAACCCTCTCCTCTTCCATGCACCCATAAGAGCTCTGATGTACTTCTTTGAGAGTCAGCCCTCAGATGTCAGTTTCCTAAATATGCCTCACATCACAGGAATGCTCAAAGCTCTAATAACCTCTGTATGATCACCAGGCCAGCTGACTTGTTCAGTGAATTTCACTGAGAAGTTCATACTTTTCAGGTGATTAGATGGTTGTTCACTTAAACTTATGAAATTATGGCCAATGGACAGTTCATTTAGGAAAGAATTATAAGCTAGGTAAAAGTTTCTGATAAATGTCATACAGACAAATAATCTATAATTTCTAAATAGATGAGTCTAAATAAGGAAGTGGTACAAACTGCAACTCAGACAACAGGAAGATTGATCCAATGGCAAAACCTTCTTGTCAAAGTCTCCAAAATTTAAATGTCAACTTCATTCAAATGTAACAACTAAAAGTAGGAATGATAATGGGCTCCCCTGCTCACACTTAGCCATCCAGGAAAGTGTTTCCAGGAAGTTATCATCAATACACTAGACTGGTACCATAACTGTCATCTAAGAGTATTGGTTATATCTTGAGCACATGTTAGGCTAACTTGCAAGACTCAACCATGTGGAACTGGTTTTACAGTCAGCAAATATTCTATGTTTAAGGGAATATAGAAGCTGCCATCAAAGTTCCTACAGGCTGCTGAAGCTAGAGTGTGTGTGGAAGGTTAAGATTCCCCAGAATAGACCCTTGATTGGTCATTGTAAATAATTAGGAATTGAATGCAAAGTTGCAGTGGGAACATTAGATTTTGGTGATTCCAGGACTCTGGAATATCTAAAAAAGAAAGCTGTCAGTGTAGAGATGGTCCAGCTTCAATAATTATGACAGTGAGGCGGTGGCAGCAGTAGACTGGTGGAGAAACCTAAGGCTATTGAAGTCTATATAATACCATTATAAGTCCCAACTATCAGATATTGAACTGAAGCATTTGATGTTTCTTTAATGTTTTAGTTTTGCTTCAAACATTTTTCTTTTTGTGCTATTTACTATCATCCCATTCACCTTTGCAGTGCAAATACTTATACTCTGCCATTGTGTATTTAGAGTTTGTAATTATATTTTGATTTTATAAAGGCTCACAGTTCCTGGGTCAATTTAAGTTTCAAATGAAATTTGAAGAGAAGACTTTTGAAGAATAATGGTGGTCTTAAAACATTATGAACCTTAAAAGACAAAGCAAATTTTGAATATTGAAATAAATATAAATATGTACGTTTATATACCATGTGATGTGGTATTATGTAAACATTGTACCTTTGGATATCAAGTTGACAAAGAATGAAACTATCATAGTTTACAGTAATTTTTTAACTACATGTGATATAAAATGACATTAGAAAGAAACTTTTTGGCATATTTATGATGGTCTTTCAAATACGAGTGAATGACGTTGGAAGTACACTTTGAGAATAATGGTGCCATTCTGTTGAATATGGTCCGTAACTGAATAAAGGGGTTAGGGTGAGCAGAGCATCTACATTGTCTTGGCAAGTGTCTTCATAATTTTAGGTTGAGTGTAGCAATTACTGCAGACCATACGTCTTTCTTTCCATGCCATGTGCATGATTCCTATGCTAAATCAAGAGCCAAATAATATGTATTCAGTTTAATATGATCCTGGGGAAAGTATGAGTCAATTTATCCATGAATTTTCTATTTTCTGGGGAATTATTAGTCCTTCCTACAGAAAATACCAATTATCTTAAGACTAATTATCTTAAGAGAAAAGTAAATAATAAGAAAAGCTATTAGGAAAGGTTTTCCTTTGGGGAGTATTAAGGTTGTATGTAGCTAAAGGACTTAAAAAGTTCTATTACAGAATTACAGATTACATGGAGTTTCAAAGGAAATCTAAACGTTATTTAAAACATGGTAAATGATTTTCTTATTTGTATATATTTTATTCTATATTAAGAAATGGGTAAGTTTAGGACCTATGCTTGAGTTTTGTCAGAGGCCAAAATTGTAACTACAGTTCATAATTACAGTTTGTAAACTTTTATGTAATCCTTCAATATTCTGAATGTTAATGTTTATGAAGTTTTTTTCCTTCTTAACCGTATCTGTTGGAAATACTTTCTATACATGTCTGACGACTAATCCATGTATCAGTAATTTGATAATTATGAATTAATTTAACATTGTATTCATTTTCAATAAGGAGCAAATCATTACCTAAATGTGGTAACTAGTAATGTACTTACATTTCAAGTTTGAATAAGCAGGATATCAGCATATGTTGGATCTAACTAACAAATGATTATAATGTTATATGTTAAACAGAAATATGAAAGTACAATTGGATGATATATTTTGATATGGTGGTCTCCCAAGATTCTTTTACAAAGAAAACACAAGGAAATTTTGACATGTCCATACAACAAACGACTGTGCGACACAAAATGTTTCCTAATTTCTTATTTTAGTTTCTTGTATATTTGTCCTTTTTATGCAGTTATGTTTGTATACACTTCATGTGCCTGGTACCCATAAAAGCCAGAAATAGGCATTATATCCCTTGGAATGGGAATCCAAGATGATTGTAAGCCCTCATGTAGCCTTTGGAAAATGAACTCACATTGTCTCCAAGAGCAGCAAGTGCTTCATCTTCTAAGCTAAGACTCCTGCCACTCACCTATTTTTTTCACTTTTGTTTTTATAAAACCTTTTCTTGAGAATATGATTTAACTACACTATTTTTCCTTTTTGATTCATAAGGTTAACATCAAGCCCATATACCAGTCCTATCTCTGTCAAATACAGTACCTCCTTTCTGTTGTTGTTTTGGTTTAGTAAGATATTACATACATGTATGTGAATAAATGTACATGTATACACATGTAGAGTGAATCTTTTATAAGCAACACCTATTGATAAAACAGCATATGGCTAATTAGCTGAGACAGAAAATAGGAGGTGGTCACTGGCAGAAAGACAGAGGATTGGTGAGCCAATAAAAGGAGATGCAAGAAGATTTGAGATAAGTTCAAAGGATATGCTGCAAAAGACCTTGAGGGAGAATATAAGGAAGAAGGCTAGAACTGAGGGAGATGTATCTAACTAAGCAGCAGACACAGAGTAGTTAGAATGGGTTAAATAATTTATGAGTTAGTCAGGGAATGAGCCAAAGCTCATGGCCTAGGTATTTAATACTAAATAATTAGTCATAAAGTTTTTATGCTAGAAACAGGATCTAGAAAGAGAAACAGATTTAATATTTTTACTTACACACACACACACACATAAATGCATACACACACACACAAACACACACACACACACACACACACACACACAAATGCTTTTGAATGGGAAAGTCCACATCTCCCATTTCCAAGAAGGACCCAACTTTCATCTCTTAGCAAACTCATTGAATAACTTCAATATTTCATGATTTTATATATTTAAGATGATATAAATGTTAAACAAAAATATATGCTTATTTTGCCTTGTTTGCAATCGTGATGATAGAGATACTTATTTGTCTATGTTTAATAATAAAATATAACTATATCTGAGAGTTTACAATTACAACACATGCCTATTTTACATTTAAATTTAATGTGATAGTATTATTTTCTTAAGCAAGGGAATTTAAATTGTTTTGTATGGAAATCTTATGGCACATATTTTAGAAAGATTCAGCAAATTACAAGTGGTTAGTCAACCCAGAATCAAATAAAAATCAACTGTAAAAGTCAGAGAAGGAATTTGATAAATATAAACATATAACTATGTGTCTGAAAGTAGGAAGAAATACATTATGAGAAAAAAGGTTAAAAGGTATTGATCTCTATTGATTCTACCGATCCATGAGCATGGGAGGTTTTCCCATTTTTTGAGGTCTTCTTCCATTTCCTTCTTCAGAGTCTTGAAGTTCTTGCCATACAGATCTTTCGCATGTTTGGTAAGAGTCACCCCAAGATACTTTATACTGTTTGTGGCTATTGTGAAGGGGGTCATTTCCCTAATTTCTTTCTCAGCCTGTTTATCCTTTGAGTATAGGAAGGCCACTGATTTGCTTGAGTTGATTTTGTAACCTGCCACTTTGCTGAAGTTGTTTATCAGCTGTAGGAGCTCTCTAGTGGAGTTCTTTGGGTCACTTAGGTAGACGATCATGTCGTCTGCAAATAATGATAGTTTGACTTCCTCCTTTCCAATTTGTATCCCTTTGACCTCCTTATGTTGTCGAATTGCCCGAGCTAGTACCTCAAGTACAATATTGAAAAGATAAGGAGAAAGGGGGCAGCCTTGTCTGGTCCCTGATTTCAGTGGGATTGCTTCAAGTTTCTCTCCATTTAGTTTGATGCTGGCTACCGGTTTGCTGTATATTGCTTTTACTATGTTTAGGTATGGGCCTTGAATTCCTGTTCTCTCCAAGACTTTAAGCATGAAAGGATGCTGAATTTTGTCAAATGCTTTTTCAGCATCCAATGAAATGACCATGTGGTTTTGTTCTTTGAGTTTGTTTATGTAGTGGATTGTATTGATGGATTTCCGTATATTGAACCAACCCTGCATTCCCGGGATAAAGCCTACTTGATCATGGTGGATGATCGTTTTGATGTGTTCTTGGATTCGGTTGGCAAGAATTTTGTTGAGTATTTTTGCATCGATGTTCATAAGGGAAATTGGTCTGAAGTTCTCTTTCTTTGTTGGATCTTTGTGTGGCTTTGGTATCAGCGTAATTGTGGCTTCGTAGAAGGAATTGGGTAGTGTTCCTTCTGTTTCTATTTTGTGGAATAGTTTGAAGAGTATTGGTGTTAACTCTTCTTTGAAGGTCTGGTAGAATTCTGCACTGAAACCATCTGGTCCTGTGCTTTTTTTGGTTGGAAGACTTTCTATGACTCCTTCTATTTCTTTAGGCTTTATGGGACTGTTTAGATGGTCTAGTTGGTCCTGATTTAATTTTGGTATTTGGTATCTGTCAAGGAAATTGTCCATTTCCTCCAGATTCTCCAGTTGTGTTGAGTACAGGCTCTTGTAGTAGGATCTGATGATTTTTTGGATTTCCTCAGTTTCCGTTGTTATGTCTCCCTTTTCATTTCTAAGTTTGTTAATTTGGATACTTTCTCTGTGCCCTTTGGTCAGTCTGGCTAAGGGTTTATCTATCTTGTTGATTTTCTCAAAGAACCAGCTCCTAGTTTTGTTGATTTTTTGTATGGTTCTCTAATGGCCATTTTGCCTAAAGCACTATACAGATTCAATGCAATACCCATCAAAATCCCAACTCAATTCTTCACAGAGTTAGAAAGAGCAATTATCAAATTCATCTGGAACAACAAAAAACCCAGGATAGCTAAAACTATTCTCAGCAACAAAAGAAAATCTGGGGGAATCAGTATCCCTGACCTCAAGCAATACTACAGAGCAATAGTGTTAAAAACTGCATGGTATTGGTACAGTGACAGGCAGGAGGACCAATGGAACAGGATTGAAGATCCAGAAATGAACCCACACACCTATGGCCACTTGATCCTCGACAAAGAGGCTGAAAACATCCAATGGAAAAAAGATAGCCTTTTCAACAAATGGTGCTGGTTCAACTGGAGGTCAGCATGCAGAAGAATGCGAATTGATCCATCCTTGTCTCCTTGTACTAAGCTCAAATCCAAATGGATCAAGGACCTCCACATAAAGCCAGACACTCTGAAGCTAATAGAAAAGAAACTGGGGAAGACCCTTGAGGACATCGGTACAGGGAGAAAGTTTCTGAACAGAACACCAATAGCGTATGCTCTAAGAGCAAGAATTGACAAATGGGACCTCATAAGGTTACAGAGTTTCTGTAAGGCAAAGGACACCATCAAGAGGACAGATCGGCAACCAACAAATTGGGAAAAGATCTTCACCAATCCTACATCAGATAGAGGGCTAATATCCAATATATATAAAGAACTCAAGAAGTTAGACTCCAGAAAACCGAACAACCCTATTAAAAAATGGGGTACAGAGTTAAACAAAGAATTCTCACCTGAAGAACTTCGGATGGCGGAGAAGCATCTTAAAAAATGCTCCACTTCATTAGTCATTAGGGAAATGCAAATCAAAACAACCCTAAGATTTCATCTTACACCAGTCAGAATGGCTAAGATTAAAAATTCAGGAGACAGCAGGTGTTGGAGAGGGTGCGGAGAAAGAGGAACACTCCTCCACTGCTGGTGGGGTTGCAAATTGGTACAACCACTCTGGAAAGCAGTCTGGCGGTTCCTCCGAAAACTGGGCACCTCACTTCCAGAAGATCCTGCTATACCACTCCTGGGCATATACCCAGAGGATTCCCCACCATGTAATAAGGATACATGCTCTACTATGTTCATAGCAGCCCTATTTATAATTGCCAGATGCTGGAAAGAACCCAGGTATCCCTCAACAGAAGAGTGGATACAAAAAATGTGGTATATCTACACAATGGAGTACTATTCAGCCATTAGAAACAATGAATTCATGAAATTCTTAGGCAAATGGATGGAGCTAGAGAACATCATACTAAGTGAGGTAACCCAGACTCAAAAGGTGAATCATGGTATGCACTCACTAATAAGTGGTTATTAACCTAGAAAACTGGAATACCCAAAACATAATCCACACATCAAATGAGATACAAGAAGAAAGCAGGAGTGGTCCCTGGTTCTGGAAAGACTCAGTGAAACAGTATTTGGCAAAACCAGAACGGGGAACTGGGAAGGGGTGGGAGGGAGGACAGGGGAAGAGAAGGGGGCTTACGGGACTTTCGGGGAGTGGGGGGGGGCTAGAAAAGGGGAAATCATTTGAAATGTAAATAAATTATATCAAATAAAAATTAAAAAAAAAAAAAAAAAGGTATTGATCTCATCCATTTATGGTCAAACTGTGACATTGTTGACTGTTATCTCTGTTCTGAGCATAATGAATCCTATCAGTAAAATTAAATTGCTAAGGGTGAATAGTGGTAAATCTAGAGAAAATTGTTTCTGCTAGGAAGTGGAATAATCTTTTGCAATGCAAGGTGTTTAATATTTTAGATATTAATCTGGAAGGAGACAAATTGATACCTAGGAAATGATCACTCTGTGAGAGCCACAGTCTCATCACTGAGAAATATATGTGGGAAAGAAAAGCTTTTGTCCAAGCAAGATTGAGCCAACAAAAGAAGGACCCAAGTTCCACTCAAAGGGTCCAGAAAACATCATATAATATCACAGATAGAAATATTTTGAAAACATTACAGGTACAAGAAAGACATTTATTAACATTAGGCAAATTTCTGTTAAATGGTTAGTGTGGCCATACAAAACATATCAGGGCTCTGAACCAATGTTAAGACAAAGGAAATAAAATAGTGCATGGAGAGACTTGAAGGTTTTATTTTGCTGTTTGTTGCCCACTGAGCAACTGCAATTTCAAGGAAAGAGTCAATTCTATTAAGAAAAGGATGATGTATAATTAATAATTTTTCTAAAAATTTATAGTAATACATGGTACAATGGTTATAAATGGTAAATTAGTACAACTTGGATATCTAGTAAAAGTGACAACTAATAGAAAGATAAAATGGGGGATGTAACAATGTTTTAGTATCTAGGTCATGTCCTGGGTTCATTTCCACTGAGCATTTCTGTATATCAGTCTGTAAATTTTTGCTTACTTCTCATACCTGACAGGCTGTGGAAGACTCTATCGTCCTCAATGACACTAGAATAACAGGGTTCTTCTTTATGGGATTCTCAGATGTTCCTGAGCTACAGACTGTATGTGGGCTGTTCTTCCTGGTAATGTACCTAGCAGTCATAATGAATAACCTCCTCCTCATCACCCTCATCACCCTGGACTTGAAACTCCAAACACCCATGTACTTTTTCCTGAAGAATTTGTCCCTGTTGGATCTCTTCTTTATTTCTGTTCCAATCCCAAATTTCTTTATCAATAGCATAACTCACAATAATTCAATTTCTATTCTTGGTTGTGCCCTCCAAGTATTTTTAATGGCTTCGTTTGCATCTGGGGAAGTATTTGTCCTAACAGCAATGTCATATGATCGATATATTGCAATCTGCTCTCCCCTTCACTATGAGGTCATCATGAGCAGTGGTAACTGTGTGCTGATGGTGGGTGTTTCCTGGGCTATTGGGGTACTCTTAGGAGCTTTTTACACAGCTGGCATATTTTCCAAGCCTTTCTGTGGCTCCATAGTGATCCCACAGTTTTTCTGTGATATTCCCTCATTGTTAAGGATTTCCTGCTCTCACAGACTTGTGGTAATTTATGCAAGTTTTGGTATTGGTCTTTGTCTGGGCATGGTTTGTGTCATCTGTATTGTGCTCTCTTACTTTCACATTTTCTCTACTGTGCTGAAGATTCCTACCAATAAAGGTCAGTCCAAAGCATTTGCCACCTGCCTCCCTCACCTCACTGTTTTCAGTATTTTCCTTGCTACTGCTTGCTTTGTCTATCTGAAGTCACCCTCAAATACAGCATCAATTACAGATAGACTATTTTCTGTGCTATATACTGTGTTGCCTCCTGCACTTAATCCTGTGATTTACAGCCTGAGAAATACTGATGTCAAGTGTGCTTTGAGGAATTTGCAACAAAATCTCTGTTCAAGGGGTTCACTTCACTTAACAGTTCAAAGCATCGGTCCATGATATTTGCCTCACATTTTACAAGTAAATTCATAATTATTGACTCACAAGAAAAATGTATATTCTCATTTTTGACTTGTGAAATTAAAAATACTCAGATTAAGACTAATATGATCAAAGATCAAAAAATTATATCAGACGAACCTATAGAGTTACAATAAAAGTTTCTGTTCTTTATGATAATGCCTTTTTCATTTGGGGAGTATACCTTTCTAAAAGGATTGTTGATTTTCTTTTCATGGTAAGATTGAATGAATAGCTGGTGATTTGACAACTTCTTATCTACTTCCTTTACCAACAAAACAACATAGCAATTATTAGCATTTTGTTTAGGTCCTGCCCTACAGTTACCTGCCAATAGCAAGGTTTTCCTGACTCACTATAAATGGGGCTGCTAGGCCCTCCTGTCTCTCTTTCTTGCCTTAATGCTCTTGTTTTGTCCTCTTGTCCTGACTCCCATCTCTCCCATTTTCCCCTCCCCCTCTCTACTTGTGCTCTACTCCTATGCACGCTCTCTCTCTCTCTCTCTCTCTCTCTCTCTCTCAAACACACACACACACACACACACACACACACACACACACTTTCTCTCCTACCTCTCAAATTCCAATTCCCCTCTCTATATCCTGAATAAACTTATATTATATAATAAACTGTCAGTCCTCTGGCTGGATCCTCAGGGGGAAGAGACAGATGCCTTAGCATGGGCCTCAGAGAAAGATTGTTCCTCCCACACACCTGACCTTACATCCACCAAACATATTCCTTCTCTCTATTTGTATAAAGCCCAATAACAATAACAACAAAATTTTTGAGATGGAGGAAGCATGTGAACAATCAAGGTTAGTTTACATATAATTTCTATGCTAATTTTTCTAATAACTAGAAAGAATAGATGAATAGAAACACACTAGTTATAGATTATATAGGCTCAGTTCTTGAAGTATCAAATTCTTGAGGCAGACAAACCTGGAAGAAGATCATATAAGCCAAATTCTCAATGACAAATAGTGGCCACCCAGGTAGAGACTATTATTAGAGAGAAACTGGAGAGTTGAAAATTTGTGTGTTCCTATTTCTGCACTTTCTCTTGAATAGCAACTTTACGTACACATGAGAGACAACAAATTTACAAGTCTAAGTAATGAGTCTAAATAACCTTACAAATCCTAAAGAGTTTTAAAAACACAAAGACCTTTTGCATATTACCACATTAATAAAAAAATACTGGAGAAAGGAGAGTCTGTGACTATCCAAGGAGCCTGCAAGGAGCTCTCTGACCTGTGAAGCAATCTGACCTTCACACATTGAGCAGTGGACTTGCAGTTATTTTATCACCTGAGCTAAAGTTGCAGAGCTGCATCAGTGGGATGCTGGCCTAATGCTATTGAAATGCACATGATCCCATGATGAATCTCAAATGCTAGACAAAAAGCTAAATCTTTTGAACATTCCCTGCTGGATTTGACTTAATCTTTCTTTGTTCAATCATTATTCTGTTTGTAGAATGGAAAGGTTTGTTGGATGCCACTGAACATATGAAGTACATTGTTTTGTTTGTTTGGGGTTTTTTTGATTTTTTTTTTTGTTGTTGTTTTTTGCTTGGTTTTTTAAAGGCCAAACACACTCTTGCTTTTCATTGTAGGAACTTAAAAACTATTTCTTTCATTTTAAATTATGTCATTGAGATATTTGAGATGGTGAGTACATAAGACATCAAAAGACAAAACAGTTAATTGGGGCAGAAATGATGGTTAATTCTGGATAACCTAATGTGAGTACTAGAAAAAAAAAACTCTATTCTCATTAAGATCCATACCTGCTCTTACAAACTGACTCATCTCTGCATGGAATTGGGGACATTTAGCAATGTGGTTAGTAGAAATTTTAGGACTAGAGATTTTTATAGATGAAGTAATCACATTTGTGTAATGTTATGTTTAAAAGTAATTCATTTCAGGATCAAGTTGAAGAGAATAATATAAGATGGCTATGGTTTGCTCTAAATTTCATGAATTATAGAATCAACTAAGAGAAAATAATGTTTTAGTATAGATATGCCTTTGAGGGCATTTCTAGAAAAGATTATCCTTGATAGGAAGATGTACCCTGGCTGAGGTTAAAGCTATTGTCTGGTTTTCAACTTGTATAGAAATAAAGAAACTCAGTAGAATACTATTAGAGTGTGATAGTTTCATTTTCTGCTTTCTGACTATAGGCACACAGTGATCAGCTCTCTCATGAGCCTACAATTACGCTGGCTTTATGGTTTGGACTGTACATACAAAAATGAGCTGGAATTGATTCTTGGTTTCTAGTGTTAACTTTTTTCTATGTATTTGATACAACTAGAAAAAAGTGATTAATAATAAAAGTATTGCAGAAATCATTGTTCAGAGTTCCTAATTTTGAATTTTGCAACATTTTTTTAAAACTACAATATCTCCAATTGTATACACTATAGAGTTGAGGAAATATATAATTACTCTGTTTCTGGGAAAATATGAATAGGTTCTTTATGACCTATCCCAGTCTATTTACAATTGGCTGAGTTATATGATGTGTAGAAAGAACCAATAATTATAGCATTCTTGAAAAGCATAGACTCTTCATAAGACTATCCAGAAAGATCTCTGACTGGGGACACCAAGGGAAAAGCCATATGACTTGAAAAAAATCTGTTAGAAACATTGTGGCTATGTAAAGTTTCATGTGAATCCACATGAAAAATTATAAAATGTAAAACATGTTCCTCACTGCTTATATTTGCATTATCCTGATAAGAAAGGATTACAATTTAGCTCTGAACTTCAAGTTTTCTCACAACCTTAAAGATGCAACTGTATGCTATAATTTCTGTTTCCAAATCAAGCTATGTGTTCTTTTGAACTTTCAGGTGATCTACTGCTAAATTAAAATTTAATTAAATGTGAAATCATTCCCCTTCTCAAGACTACCTGCTAGAAAACTTTTCTACATATATCTGAAGAGCAACTCTTTGGTAGGAATATGAAGAGTCTGAATTGTTCTAATGTTCAAATTTTAAATTTTTATTGATAAATGTTAAAATACACCGTCTAAAACAATTTTTAAAATATAGATATGGAGAAAATTAGGAGTGGGATTAAAAGCAGTGCAATTTAGCAGTGATTTATTTACCATGCAATTTTTGATGGTTTTCTTTATGCATATAGTTGGAATCACCTAGCAAAGTTCCTGGAACTTAGCCCTCTACCAGACATTATTCTTATATACAAAGTTTCTCTGAAAATGTCCAAATGGTATCCATTCTCCTGTTTCATTTGAGCTACATTTAAAAAATACCATCTGCAGAGATCTTTGTCCTATATATTCTTCCTTCGAATTTTATTGGAAAGCTGACAACCTGAAACAACTGACTAATTAACCTGTATATCAAGGATTTTTATTGTCCCAAACCATCTCATATGAAGACTATTTTGTTGTTAATAGATTATGTATTTATGCATATCTTTGACTCCTCCAAAGGAGAATAAGATACTCAAATAATCTCTGTATTATTTTTTATTATGTAGTCCATATAACACACACACATTCACTCACTCACACACACACACACACACACACACACTCACACATACACACACACATACACACAGACACACACACAGAGGCTTGTGTGCAGGTGTGTACACACACATGGAGATATTTCTTTTAAGTAAAATTAAGTAAAATATATTTATTTGACCAAGTAATCAACAATATAGTTTTAACACTGAACACATGCAAGAAATGGATTTTCAACATTAAAGAAAAATAGTCAAGAAAAAGTTGCAATATGTTGTTGGAGTTACTTTAAAGAAATCTTATAGTAAAATATCATGGCTCTAGAAATTAACAGCAAATTAAAAATAGTTAATCTCCACATAAATCAAACCAGAAACACAAAAGTTAATATCTATATAAATCAAAAAGGAAACATAACAACAAATGGTCGGAGGGAAATTTAATAAATAAAATTGTATTGGAGAGAAATGTCTTCAGAAGTATTAACAAGAACACCATGATTAAATAGAGGAAGGGTACAAGAATCACCATCATTGAACATTTAGGCTCCGACTGTGGTCTGGTTGATTTTACACTCAGTTCTGATTATTAGCAATGTCAAGTGTCAATTCTTGCTTATTATAAGGAGAAATGTCATGATAAGTTACCTTTATTAAATTTTCAGTGTATTTGCAAGTGAGTTGTATCATTTGGAGGAGGGGGAGTTTGTTCCATAGTTGGAGATCACATCTCATGGGGTCAGCCTCATCAGAATCATCTGCCGACAAACCTCCACTATTTAATCAATGCTTATTCAAAAAAAGTAAAAAATAAATAAATAAATAAAGACTTCTTAGTGATTACCTGTAGCCTATAATAAATGATGCAACATACTGCAGTAATGAGATTGGAAATATCTTAGGAAATTTATTTTTTCTTCAGCCTTAGAAGATCATTATTGACTGGGTTGAGTTAGACACCTTGATTGGCCTCAGAGTTGAACAAAAAATTATCAAAAAGTTTAAGACAATCAAACACAAACAAAATAAGAGTATATATGTCCAGATTTTATCTAACCTTTAGCTTTGCATTGGGCATTTGGATGGTTTTAATTATCTAGATCATTGTTATACTTTCCTAAAATTTCTTGATGAAACCTGTTTAGAAAGGAGCTCACACAAATATTCAGTCAATAGGACCAACTTCTTCTACCCAAAATTATATCCATGGTTCTCATCCTGTGGGTTCTAACAACTTTGGAATGCTTCTATATTCAAAATCATTTACATTATTATTCATAACAGTAGCATATTTACAATTATAAAATTTGAAATAATAAAAATACAATTATAAATATTATAAAGTTGCAATTAAAATGTTATATATGAGGGTCACCACAACATGAGAAACATATTTAAAGTATTGCAGATTAAAAAGTTTGGAAGCCACTGTTCATAGGCATATCACACAAACACAAGGTTTAGTGTACAGGATGAAATAAAACACACTTTTCAAAATCTTTTTTTGCATTTTACCTTTCTTATGCATTCATTTGTTTATGATTAATGATGTATATTAGTTGTACATGATATAGTTTGAAGTGCTCCTCAGATAAATGTGTAAATTAGGTAAAAATCATATCAAAAATATTTTTATACCTATCTTTTTAATTGTCTACAATGTTTCTATTATCCAAACATTCAAAATTGTTTCTTTAACAAATATGTTAATTTTAACATAGGCAATATCCAAAAAAGGACAATTCATTAGTATATAAATGGAAAGAAGACCTAATAAAAACATTGAATTTTTTTCTAAACTTTTTATGAAAATATCCTAGACACAAAACAAGGCAAATTTATATCATAAACTGTAATGCTAATCAGATGTTATTTTAAAATAGTGTCAAGTTTAGGTTTCATATCTCAATTTTAGAAAACTTATATAATATGTATAGTACCTTAAGGAAAATTTGAGCCTGAGAAAGAGACAGTATTGGCAGGGAGAGGAGTGTTAGCAGACAGTGAGCAACAACAGAGAGTGGAGAGAGGCAGAGAGAGAATGCATAGAAGGAAGAGGGGAAGCAAATGAGAGGGAGGGAGAGAGAAAGAAAGGGCATTTTTATACAAATGTAGTAGTACTTTAGCTAGTTTCTTGAGCTTTTCTACTGAGCATTTCTGTATATCGGTGTAGTTATTTGGGATATTATGAATTTTTGCTCCTTACTCTTTAACTGCTGACAGACTGTGAAAAGAATCTAGTATGTTCAGTATCACTGCTGCAATGAGATTCATTCTTCTGATATCCCTGATATTCCTGAGATACAGACAGTATGTGGGAATCTTTATCTTACTGATTTACATTGAAGCCCTAAAAATTGATGTTCTCATCATCACTTTAATCTCACTTGCAGCTTCATAGATCAATGTACGATGTCCTGAAGAATTTTTCCCTGTTGGATGACTTTTTTTTTGTTTCTGGTCCAATCCTAATGGTCTTTGTCACAAAAATTCAATTTCTATTCTGGGTTGTGCCTTCCAGGAACATAGAAGTGTTCACACACACACACACACACACACATTATATATATATATATGTGTGTGTGTGTATATATATATATATATGTAATTGGGACTTGCTTGTTGTTTCAAAAGTTTAGTCAATTATCATATGGTGAACCAACATGGGAGCATGCAAGCAAACATGGTGACTGAGAAGTAGCTGAGAGTTCTATATCTGGATCGTCAGAAAGTAGAGAGACCTTCAGAGATTTGAAATCTCAAAGCCTGCCCTTAGTGAGACACTTTCTTTCACAAGGCAGCAACACAGTAAATAAAGCTTTTCAAGTAGTGCCAATCTCCATGATCCAGAGTCTTAGGATTTCATTGCTGTGAAGAGATATAATGATGTTCGCAACTCTCAAAAAAAAATTAATTGGGGCTGGCTTATACCTTCAGAGGTTTAGTTACACATTGTTATGGTAGCAATAATGGATGAAATGAATTTTTCATTATTATATGGCTACAAGCCTATGGGGGCCATGAGTGAAATGTTCTGATTTGGAAAAAAAATGCCCTCATAGACTCATAGGGAGTGACATTATTATGAGTTATGGACTTAATGGAGTAGGTGTGCCAGCCACTGTGGGAAGAAGATTGGCTCTCTGTTTATTTCCTGCTGCCTGCCCCTAGTCTAGTTGAAGAACTCTCAGTTTCTTCTCCAGGACAAGGTCTACATCCCTGCTGCCTTCCAGGTGTTTTAATTACTTCATCTGCATCTGGGAATGTATTTGGCTTTCTGGCCATGTCACATGATTACTATGTTGCAATGTGTTTCCCCTTGTACTATGAGGCCATTATGAGGATAAACTGTGTGAGGATGGTAGTAGTTTTGTATTACACTGAGGTACTCATGGAGTACCTATGAAGCCATATATAGAGTTGGCATATTTATCATGCACTTCTGTGGCTCTAGTGTGATTCCACAGTTTCTCTGTGATGTTCCTCCATTGCTAATGAGTTCATGTTGTAAAGTACTTAAGGTCATTTAAACAATCTTAGGATTGGAGTTTGTCAGGCATGTCTTGTTTCATCTTTTACATTTTTTTCCACTATGTTGATGATTCCTACTACTACAGGTCAGTCCAAAGCATTTGCCAACTGCATCCCCTCACTTCATGATTTTTACTCTTTTATTGCTGCTTGCTTTTTATTTCTGAAGCCATCATTAACATCAAGAAAGATGATTCCATAAAAATGGTTGTTGTTGCTTTACTCGATTTAACAATTCAGAACTTTTTCTCCTAGAAAATTATTTTCTGTCTGCAATTTATGCTTGTTTCCACTTTTTATATTGTCTTATTAAAGAAAGCACAAACTAAAGCTTAGCTTGTTTTGAGACTACAAAAGAAATTTTAATGCCGCATTGATGTTCTTGTTACTTATAAGAGTAACTGCATCTGGCTGTGTTTTTATTATATAATGGCATTGTGTGTCTTTGGATGCAATGAAGTTCATATTGTAACAAAAATCACTTATATATGCTTTTCAGCTTAAACATTCTAGGTGAATTCTCTCAGTTTACATATTTGTATATGACTTTCTGGATGGATCAGTACATGGATGGACTTTTGAACAAGGTTAAATGCTGGAACCCCTTCTATCAAGGAATGGAAAATGTGAGGCAGGTAGACATGAACCACTCCAACACTTATTTGTCGCTCCTGAAGCCAATCCCAGCCTCAGAGCCATTGGGCTGCATTTGGCTGTGTATTACAAGTTGGACAGATTTGTTGCCATTAGGTCAGGTAAAACTGCCTTTTATGGTGTGGTCTGCCAGCTTCAGAAATATGCTGTCTTATTGTTATTGGCTAGAATTTTTTTTCTCACAAGTAGAACAATGATATTATTTGATTATTTTTTAACTTTTTTATTCGATGTATTTTTTATTTACATTTCAAATGATTTCCCCTTTTCTAGCCCCCCCACTCCCCGAAAGTCCCATAAGCCCCCTTCTGTCCCCCTGTCTTCCCACCCACCTCTTCCCACTTCCCCGTTCTGGTTTTGCCGAATACTGCTTCACTGAGTCTTTCCAGAACAAGGGGCCACTCCTCCTTTCTTCTTGTACTTCATTTGATGTGTGGATTATGTGTTGGGTATTCCAGTTTTCTAGGTTAGTATCCACTTATTAGTGAGTGCATACCATGATTCACCTTTTGAGTCTGGGTTACCTCACTTAGTATGATGTTCTCTAGCTCAATCCATTTGCCTAAGAATTTCATGAATTCATTGTTTCTAATGGCTGAACAGTACCCCATTGTGTAGATATACAGATGCTGGAACCCCTTCTATCAAGGAATGGAAAATGTGAGGCAGGTAGACATGAACCACTCCAACACTTATTTGTAGCTCCTGAAGCCAATCCCAGCCTCAGAGCCATTGGGCTGCATTTTTTGCATCCACTCTTCTGTTGAGGGATACCTGGGTTCTTTCCAGGTTCTGGCAATTATAAATAGGGCTACTATTAACATAGTAGAGCATGTATCCTTATTACATGGTGGGGAATCCTCTGGGTATATGCCCAGGAGTGGTATAGCAGGATCTTCTGGAAGTGAGGTGCCCAGTTTTTGGAGGAACCGCCAGACTGATTTTCAGAGTGGTTGTACCAATTTGCAATCCCCACCAACAGTGGAGGAGTGTTCCTCTTTCTCCACATCCTAGCCAACACCTGCTGTCTCCTGAATTTTTAATCTTAGCCATTCAGACTGGTGTAAGGTGAAATCTCAGGGTTGTTTTGATTTGCATTTCCCTAATGACTAATGAAGTTGAGGATTTTTTAAGATGCTTCTCTGCCATCTGAAGTTCTTCAGGTGAGAATTCATTGTTTAACTCTGTACCCCATTTTTTAATAGGGTTGTTTGGTTAGGGAGACTAACTTCTTGAGTTCTTTATATATATATTGGATATTAGACCTCTATCTGATGTAGGATTGGTGAAGATCTTTTCCCAATTTGTTGGTTGCCGATTTGTCCTCTTGATGGTGTCCTTTGCCTTACAGAAACTTTGTAATTTTATGAGGTCCCATTTGTCAATTCTTGCTCTTAGAGCATACGCTATTGGTGTTCTGTTCAGAAACTTTCTCCCTGTACCGATGTCCTCAAGGGTCTTCCCCAGTTTCTTTTCTATTAGCTTCAGAGTGTCTGGCTTTATGTGGAGGTCCTTGATCCATTTGGATTTGAGCTTAGTACAAGGAGACAAGGATGGATCAATTCGCATTCTTCTGCATGCCGACCTCCAGTTGAACCAGCACCATTTGTTGAAAAGACTATCTTTTTTCCATTGGATGTTTTCAGCCACTTTGTCGAGGATCAAGTGGCCATAGGTGTGTGGGTTCATGTCTGGATCTTCAATCCTGTTCCATTGATCCGCCTGCCTGTCACTGTACCAATACCATGCAGTTTTTAACACTATTGCTCTGTAGTATTGCTTGAGGTCAGGGATACTGATTCCCCCAGAATTTCTTTTGTTGCTGAGAATAGTTTTAGCTATCCTGGGTTTTTTGTTATTCCAGATGAATTTGATAATTGCTCTTTCTAGCTCTGTGAAGAATTAAGTTGGGATTTTGATGGGTATTGCATTGAATCTGTATATTGTTTTTGGCAAAATGGCCATTTTAACTATATTGATCCTGCTGATCCATGAGCATGGGAGGTTTTCCCATTTTTTGAGGTCTTCTTACATTTCTTTCTTCAGAGTCTTGAAGTTCTTGTCATACAGATCTTTTACATGTTTGGTAAGAGTCACCCCAAGATACTTTATACTATTTGTGGCTATTGTGAAGGGGATCATTTCCCTAATTTCTTTCTCAGCCTGCTTATCCTTTGAGTATAGGAAGGCCACTGATTTGCTTGAGTTGATTTTATAACCTGCCAATTTGCTGAAGTTGTTTATTAACTGTAGGAGTTCTCTAGTGGAGTTTTTTGGGTCACTTAGGTAGACTATCATGTCATCTGCAAATAATGATAGTTTGACTTCTTCCTTTCCAATTTGTATCCCTTTGACCTCCGATGTTGTCAAAGGGATACAAATTGGAAAGGAAGTATGTTGTCGAATTGCCCAATCTAGTCCCCAAGCACAATATTGAAAAGATAAGGAGAAAGGGGGCAGCCCTGTCTTGTCCCTGATTTTAGTGGGATTGCTTCAAGTTTCTCTCCATTTAGTTTGATGCTGGCTACCGGTTTGCTGTATATTGCTTTTACTATGTTTAGGTATGGGTCTTGAATTCCTGTTCTTTCCAAGACTTTAAGCATGAAAGGATGCTGAATTTTGTCAAATGCTTTTTCAGCATCCAATGAAATGACCATGTGTTTTTTTTTTTCTTTGAGTTTGTTTATGTAGTGGATTGCATTGATGAATTTCTGTATATTGAACCAACCCTGCAAACCTGGGATAAAGCCTACTTGATCATGGTGGATGATCGTTTTGATGTGTTCTTGGATTCGGTTGGCAAGAATTTTATTGAGTATTTTTGCATCGATGTTCATAAGGGAAATTGGTCTGAAGTTCTCTTTCTTTGTTGGATCTTTGTGTGGTTTTGGTATCAGCCTAATTGTGGCTTCGTAGAAGGAATTGGGTAGTGTTCCTTCTGTTTCTATTTTGTGGAATAGTTTGAAGAGAATTGGTGTTAAGTCTTCTTTGAAAGTCTGATAGAATTCTGCACTGATACCATCTGGTCCTGTGCTTTTTTTGGTTGGAAGACTTTCTATGACTCCTTCTATTTCTTTAGGCGTTATGGGACTCTTTAGATGATCTATTTGTTCCTGATTTAATTTTGGTATTTGGTATCTGTCAAGGAAATTGTCCATTTCCTCCAGATTCTCCAGTCATGTTGAATATAGGCTCGTGAAGTAGGATCTAATGATTTTTTGGATTTCCTCAGTTTCTGTTGTTATATCCCTCTTTTCATTTCTAAGTGTGTTAATTTGGATACTTTCTTTGTGCCCTTTGGTCAGTCGGGATAAGGGTTTATCTATCTTGTTGAGTTTCTCAAAGAACCAACTCCTGATTTTGTTGATTCTTTGTAAGATTCTTTTTGTTTCTACTTGATTGATTTCAGCCCTGAGTTTGATGATTTCCTGTCTTCTACTCCTTCTGGGTGAATTGGCTTCTTTTTGTTCCAGGACTTTCAGATGTGTCGTTAAGCTGCTAGTGTATGCTCTCTCCATTCTCTTTTTGGAAGCACTCAGAGCTATGAGTTTTCCTCTTAGCACTGCTTTCATTGTGTCCCAAAGATTTGGGTATGTTGTGCCTTCATTTTCATTAAATTCTAAAAAGTCTCTGATTTCTTTCCTTATTTCTTCTTTGGCCAAGGTGTCACTGAGTAGAGTATTATTCAGCCTCCATGTGTATGTGGGCTTTCTGTTGTTTTTGTTGCTATTGAAAACCACTCTTACATCATAGAGATCTGATAGGAGGCAAGGGATTAGTTCGATCGTCTTATATTTGTTGAGGTCTGCCTTGTGACCAATTATATGGTCGATTTTGGAGAAGGTACTATGAGGTGCTGAGAAAAGGATATTTTCTTTTGCTTTAGGGTGAAATGTTCTATAAATATCAGTCAAATCCAATTGGTCCAAAGCTTCAATTAGTTTTACTGTGTCCCTGTTTAGTTTCTGTTTTCCTGATCGGTCCATTGAGGAGAGTGGAGTGTTGAAGTCCCCCACAATTATTGTTTTAGGTGCAATGTGTGTTTGAGCTTTAGTAAAGTTTCTTTTACGAATGAGGGTGCCCTTGCATTTGGCACATAGATGTTCAGAATTGAAAGTTCTTCTTGGTGGATTTTTCCTTTGACCAGCAAGAAGTGTCCCTCAGTGTCTCTTGATGACTTTAGGTTGAAAGTTAATTTTATCTGATATTAGAATGGCTACTCCTGCTCGTTTCCTGTGAACATTGGCTTGTAAGATTTTCTTCCAGCCTTTTATTCTAAGGTAGTTTTTATCTTTAACACTGAGGTGTGTGTGTCTCCTGTATGCAGCAAAATGTAGAGTCCTGTTTCCTTATCCAGTCTGTTAGTCTATGTCTTTTTATAGGGGAATTGAGACCATTGATGTTAAGAGATATTAAGGAATAGTGATTATTACTTCCTGTCATTTTTGATGTTCTTTTTATATTTGAGTGGTTATCTTCTTTTGGGTTTGATGAAGGGAGGCAACTATCTTGCTTTTTCCTGGGTGTAGTTTCCCTCCTTGTATTGGAGTTTTCCTCCTATTATTCTTTGCAGAGCTGGGTTTGTGGAAAGATATTGTGTAAATTTGGTTTTGTCATGGAATATCTTGGTTTCTCCATCTATGGTGAATGAGAGTTTTGCTGGATATAGTAGTCTTGGCTGAAATTTGTGTTCTCTTAGAGTCTGCATGAGATCTGCCCAGGATCTTCTAGCTTTCATGCTCTCTGGTGAGAAGTCTGGTGTGATTCTGATAGGTCTTCCTTTATATATTACTTGGCCTTTTTCTCTTACTGCCTTTAATATTCTTTCTTTGTTTAGTGCATTTGGGGTTTTGATTATTATGTGACGGGAGGTATTTCTGCTCAGGTCCAGTCTGTTTGGAGTTCTGTAGGCTTCTTGTATGTTCATAGGCATCTCTCTTTTTAAGTTAGGAAAGTTTTCTTCCATAATTTTGTTGAAGATATTTGCTGGCCCTTTCTGTTTTAAATCTTCACTCTCATCTATACCTATAATCCTTAGGTTTGGTCTTCTCATTGAATCCTGGATTTCCTGGATGTTCTGGGATACAAGCTTTTTGCATTTTGCATTTTCTTTGACAGTTGAGTCAATGGTTTCTATGTTATCTTCAGCATCCGAGATTCTTTCTTCCATCTCTTGCATTCTGTTGTTTATATTTGCATCCATTGCCTCTGATTTCTTCTCAAGGTTTTCTATCTCCAAAGTTGTCTCCCTTTGTGATTTCTTAATTGTTTCTACTTCTGTTTTTAGATCCAGGATGGTTTTGCTCAGTTCCATCATTTGTTTGTTTGTGTTTTCCTGTAATTCTTTAAGAGATTTTTGTGTTTCCTCTTTCATGACTTCTGCGTGTTGACTCAAGTTCTCCTGCATTGCTTTAATTTTTTTTTCCTTTCTTCTTTATTGGCTTCTATCTCTTGGGCCTTATTCTCCTGCATTTCTTTAAGTGATTTTTGTGTTTCCATTATACAGGGTTCTAGCTTATTCATGTTCCCCTGTATTTCTTTAATAGATTCATTCATGTCCTTTTTGTGTTCTTCTAGCAGCATCATGAACAGTGATTTTAAATCCAAATCTTGTTTCTCTGGTGTGTTGGCATAACCAGGACTTGCTGGTGTTGGAGAGTTTGGTTCAGATGCTGCCATATTGCCTAGATTTCTGTTAGTAGCGTTTCTGCATTTGCCCTTTGGCATCTTGTTCTCTGGAGCTAGTTGGTCTTGTCTCTGGCTGGTGTTTCAGCCTCCTGAGAGGCTCTAGGGCTATTTCTGCAACACTGGATGGCAGGGTTTCCACTGTTGCAGATTGCTAATGTGCTGTCCTCCTCTTGGTTGCCCTTGCAGCCCTAGTGTTCTTTGCCCCAGATTGTGTCTGTGAACCAGATGGTGCCCGTTTGCTCCTTCAGGGAGTGCTGAGGGTGTATACTGTGGGACCTTTTCTGTGTTTTGATCACTCTGCTGGGCAGCGGAACCCCCAACTGGGTTGGTGCACACAAGGGTAGCCTAGCTGCTCGGGCCCTGAGTCTAGGCAAAAGCCTGGCAGGCCAATGTCCAAGCAACATTCCCCTCAGCTGTGAGTGTTAATTGGGTCTGTCAGGTGGCCAGGATGGCAGCCTGCACGCTCCCTGAGAGTGCTGAGAGAGTCTGCTGGGTTAACAACCTCCTGGCCTGGTCGGCACACAGATGGCCCACTGAGCAGCCCAGGGCCTGGGGGCAGTCCAGGGCCTGATCGTCTTAGACCCCAGCTATGTCAGCCTCGGGCTAGCCTGTTAGTTGGTTTTACCTGCTAGGACTCTCTGGCTTCCCTTAGGCAAAATGGCGGAGGCGCGTGCTGGCCTTGGCAAACAACCTCCTGGCCGGGTTTGCACACTGGTGTCCCCCCCCTTTCCCCCCCGAACAGCCCAGGGCCTGGGTGCAGGCCAACGCCTGTCCGGCTTAGACCGCTGTGATGTTGGTCTCGGATTATATTTGCGTACCTCAGTCTGTCTGATGTCTCTGGCGTCCAAGAACCAATATGTAGGCCTCGTAACTGACTGGTGGAAGGCAGAGTTCTGATGTGGCTACTGTATGGAGCTAGAATACTTATTAGACTATTGTTGGACTAATTTTTTTATCAAATGCTTTACTCCAGGCTTGTTTGTCCTGGAGCTCTGGACCAATAGTGCCTCTCCTAGTAACAGAAATCTGAGCATCTGTGGATTACACAGTCTTACCTTCTCTAAAGATCCCAACCCATCCAAATGCTATATTATGAATTAAATAAATATATATGTATTTTTGAAAAAAATGCACAATCAATCACAGACAGGCTGTTTTCTGTGCTACACCCTGTGTTATCTCCAGCACTTATCTTGTGATTTACAGCCTGAGGAGCACTGATGTCAAGTGTGCTCTGAGATGGTTACAGCAAAATATCTACTCAAGAAACTTACTTTAGTTAACACTTCACATTAACTTTCAGTGTTATAGTGCTTCAAAATGTACAAGTAAGTTTTTTAATTCTGACATTATAAAGTCAAGAATAGATAGTTATATTTTGTACTGAATAGAAAAGCATTCGGGGTAATGCTGGGATTGTTGAAATTCAGATGATTTCAATGCTATTCAATAGCAATTTTATGCTATACGAGAATAACATGAAAAGTCAGACTACCATTTTCTGTTCTTTTATGATTGACATGTCCTCATTTGACTATCATCCCTCTGACAGATGTAGAGTGGGGAATATCTTTTTATAATATGTAAGCTCTTGTTTGGTTTAATGATAATGTCCTTTGTGCTACATAAACTTTCAGTTTCATGATATCATATTTATTAATTCTTGACCTTATCAGCTGAGCCTTTGGTGTTAGGAGGAACCTATCTCCTATACTGAGGAGTTGAAGGATATTGTCTACTTTTTGTTTCATTATATTTAACATATCAGATTTTAACACTGAGGTCTTTGATCTACTTAGACTTGAGTTTTGTTCAGGGTGATAAATGTGAGTCTATTTATGTTCTTCTACATGTGTACATCCCAGTTAGAGCAGCACTATTTTTTGAAGAAGCTCTTGCTCTTCAATTGTATTATTTTGGTTTCTTTCACAAAAATCAAGTGTGCATAGGTGTTTGTGTTTATTTCTGAGTCTTTGATTCAATTTCATTGATCATCCTCTCTGTTTCTATAACAATACTAAGCAATTTTTATTACTTTTGCTCTGTAGTAAAGGTTGAAGTCAAGGATGGTGATACCTCCAGAAGTTCCCTTTTTGTACAGGATTCTTTTAGCTATACTGGACTTCTTGTTTTTCCATGTGAAGATGAGAACCCAAAGTATAAAGAACTCAAGAAAGTAGATACAGACAACCCACATAACCCAATTGAAAACATGAGTTATTGAATTAAACTGAGTTCTCAACAGAGGACTCTCTAATGGCAAAGAAACATTTAAATAACTGCTCATGTTATATAAATAACTAAATAACTGTCAGGAATGCAGTACAAATAAAAATGACTGTAGGTTTCCATATTATTCCTATCAGAATAGCTAATATCAAAAAACTCAAGGGGCAGCACATGCTTGTCAGGATGTAGAGCAAGAGGAATACTCATTTATTACTGATAGTAGTACAAATTTGTACAACCACTTTGGAATCAGTTTGGCAGTTTTCCAAAAAATTGAAAATAGTTCTACTTCAAGACCCATCTATACCATACTTAAAAGATGGTCTACCAGTCCACAAAGTGACTTGCTCAACTATGTATGCTCAGAGGAGCTTTATTCAAAATATCCAGAAATTGGAAACAACATACTTTTATGTCAAATAAAGAAAGAATGAAGAAAATGTTGCCCATTTACACAATGGAATACTACTCCATTACTAAAACAGGCACATCATGAGTTTTGAAGCCTAGTGGAAGGAAATAGAAAACAACATGCTGAGTGATATAACCCAGAACCCAAAGGACATGAATGGTATGTACTCACTTATAAGCAGATATTAGCCATGAAGTACAGAGTAACGACACTATAATTCACAGACCTAACGAAGCCAAATAACAAGGAAGTTCCAAGGGAGGATTCATGACTCTTCCTCAGAAGTGGAAATGAAATGGTTATCACATGTAAACAGAGGGAGAGAACTAGATTGGAGAGGGAATGGGGATGGGAAAAAAGCAGGGGCATTATGTGTAGGGAGAACAGAGAAGAGAGAATGGGAATTTTTGTTGGGCGGGGTAAAGAGTCATATTTAGGATGTGCTAGAGACCTTGGATGGGAGAAGTTCCCAGAGAGTCTATCGGGGAGACTTTATCTGAGACTCCTAATATTCGGGGACTAGAAGCATGAAGACCCCATCTCCTATAGTCAGACTGTCCTCATAGTGAAGGAATAAAGAAAGCAACCTACTCATAAATCCTTTGACACAAAATTTGACCTGTCTACATGATATTAAGCAACAATGATCAAGCTGAGTCAGAGGGAATGGCCAACGAATGACTCCCCAAATTGAGACCAATCCTGAACACTAGTAATAATAGTCTTTTATGCTTGCAGACAATATGCTAGCATAACTTTCCTCTGAGAGGTCCCACCCAGCAGCATGTGGAAAAAGATACAGAGACCTACAGCCAAGATGGAGTTCCAGAGTCTTGTAGAAGAGTTGGGAAAGGCATGAGGATGCAGAAATGATAAGGGCTCCAGAGGAGGACCCACAGATTCAAACCTGGAACCTTGAGTGATTCCAGAGAATGAACCACCAACAAAAGAACTAACAAGGCCTAGCCCTAGCCCTCACATACATATATGTTGAAGATGTGCAGCTTGGACTTCACACAGGTCCCACAACACCTGAAGCAAGGGCTTTCATAGAATCTGTTGCTTCTCTGTGAATGAATCCTGTTCTATTAACTGAGCTGTCTCATCTGGAGTCAATGGGAGAGGAAGTGCCTAGGCCTGCTGTAAGTTTCTGTGCTAGAGTGGAATGATACCTAAAAGGAGGATTCCACTCCCAGAAAAGAAGGGAGGAGGGACCGAGAGGAGGAAATGTGTTTGGTGGGGGCACTAGAAGGAGGTGGATGCTGATATTGGAATATAAAGTGAGTGAATAAATCAATTAATTAAAAATTGTGTTCTAATTTTGAGAATATACTTTTCTAAAAGTATTGATCATACTTCATGGTAAGATTTCATATCAATTCATTTAATATCTTACTGGGTTCACTTACAAATTGAATAAATATAAAAATTACTTCTTATCTAGTGTTTTATAAATAAGCACATGATGTAGATGGGGAAAGCATGTGAAAAATCATTATAAATTCTTATGTTGTTTCTGTTTTAACAGGTGTCACAGCATCTATTGTTTCAACTCTAAGTAAAGAGTCAAAACAGGACAGCATTCCCTATGTTGTTATATAGCTAGATGGTTTATTTTTTTTTCTCTTTTCTATTTAGAGTCACTTTTACAGGAATCACCAATATTAGTAACATTTAATTAATATATTAAGGAAACTCCAATTCTTCATCTTCCCAGAAAAGAATTCCACTTATTTATAAGCTGCTTTCTCAACATAGAATAGTTACCTTGTATCTCAGATCAAAACAAATGAACTAAAAAAAAGAACTATATCACGTTAGTTTTAAAAAATAGTGCTATTTATAAGTATTCATTCAGTATAACTATCATTTGTGAAATTCTAAGAAAATTTCAAACTGAGTTGATATTTTCTCATATTTTTATTGTATGATATTTTAATATTTCAGTTTTTTTTTATTTTCTCCGACTATTTTTCTTGGAGGGACAGATCTAAGTAAATCAATTCATCGGTAACATTTTAAACTAAAACTTTTATTCTCTATATTTGTGGGGTTTTTTATCATTGTCAGACTGTTCTATTTGCCACTCTGTTCTGTCTAATTACTTATTCCTGTGTTCTTGTGGATAGAGGCTAAGACTGTGAGTAGTATAGTTATACTTCTTATATTATTGTTATGTTATTCTTGTGTGTATATACACACATATATGTATAGTATAGACTGTGTTTATATATTTTTAAAGAAATTTGTCTTTACCATTTTTTGCAAATGCTGTATCAAGTAAGATATATTTGTCAAATATATAATTCACAACACAATATGTTCATAATTTCATTTATGTCCTGCAACTTTTGGCACCCTGAATACTCTGTTGTGTTTTGAGTAAAATCACACTAGCTAGCCCATGTAGAAATACCTCTCCATATTATTTACAGTCTCCATTTGAATATTTAATTTTGTTCTTCTGTGTGTATGTGTATAATGTATGCATATGCATACATTCTTTGTGTGTGTGTTTGTGTGTGTGTGTGTGTGTGTGTTTAATTCTTTTTCTGTACGTGAACTTATAAAGGCCAGAGGTCACCTTTCAGTTGCCTACTCTATGGTTCCCCACATTTGTGTTTTAAGTCAAGGTAACTCAGTGATCCTGAAATGCATATATTTGGTATTTGGAGAGCCTGGAAGGACATCATGCCCCAGGAATCAACTGCCTATCTCTGCTACATTTATTAGCTAATAGACATGCCATCTCACCCAGCAGGTTTACAGGTCTATATGAACATTCTTATGCTCATGCAGAAAACTTTACTAACCTAGGCATCTCTCCATCCCATATCATGTTTTCAGTGGAAAACAAGTCAATTACATTTTATAATAAATTTTTGAAATTCTGTTTATAAGCAAAATTAAATGAGATAGGGAAAAAAAGAGGGTTGATGTACTTTTACATATACCTATGACAACACATTACACTTTTGACTATTTTCTAAAAGAAGATAGTCTTAATGATTTGTACTTTTTGTTTTGTTTTTTTGTTTTTGTTTTGGTTGTTTTTTTTTTTTTCCCCCGGGACATGTTTTTTTCCCTGTGTAGCCAGGGCTGTCCTGGAACTCACTCTGTAGACCAGGCTGGCCTTGAACTCAGAAATCCACCTGCCTCTGCCTCCCAAGTGCTGGGATTAAAGGCGTGTGCCACAGCCACTAGGCCTTGATTTGTACTTTTTATTAACTGAGAATTTCATGTATTCATACTCCTCGTTTTGGTAGAATTTAAACCCCATTTATTTTCTTCTTCAGTCTCTCTCCTATTTTACCACCTTGATTTCTTCCAAGCTCATGTATTCATTTGTTCTTTTCTCTTAACACCTCAGAATTAGCTCAGGGCTATCTGTAGTGTATAGCTTATAGGAACACAGGGAGTTTCTCTAGAGAAATATTCCTCAAAACCCTACTCTACCTCTCCCAGTACCTACCAACTGCAACAGTGCTGCATATTTCCATCCATTCTCCTGCACCTCTAGTCTTCTTTCTTGTCTTCGCCCATATATGATGCTGCCCCCCTTTTTGCTCCCCCTCCACCCTCTCACCCAGATCCCTCCCTTCCTCAGCTTCCAGTGATCATTTTGTTTCCCCTTCTAAGTAGGATTGAAGTATCCATTCTAGGGCTTTCCTCAGAAACCTCAGCTCAGCCTCATGTGTTTTGTTTGGTCCAAAAGCTTCTCAGTAAAGATGGGTACATCAAAGATAGTGAAGCCATTGCAGTCCACAGCCACTGTGGTGCCCATTCATGAACATGAGGGTGTTCATGAACTCAGAGAATTCTTTTTTTAATTTGTTTACTTGGATCTTCTTGCTGACTTTGTAAGCCTCTAGCTGCTGGTAAAATTACAACTTCTTCAAGCACTGTTGTTTATCCTTCCATGCCTCATCAATGTACTGCTGCTTCTCTGCTGCCTGTAGCTTGCTCCCCAAAGCTCACCATTTAGACTGACCTCTGGAAAGTGCAGATGTGAGTGGTGAATGTGAATCTCATTTCACTCCGCATTAAGGAAAGGAGCATAGCCTGGAATCTTGGGCTTCATGGAGACCCTAATTGCTTACCTGTTTCACAGTCACTACAAAGGCCATTTGCTGGCCTAGAGTCTTGCCTCCTACATTGCCTGGTGTGGACCTGGAAACAATGCTTCTCTGGGTGGGACCTCTGGAAGAAAATCTACCAGTTACTTGGGATGTGGTGCCAATTCAACTAAGTGCCAAAAAATATTTTATATAGAATATTCTTTTATTTCTATCCTTTTATTTTCATTTTCCTATCAATCCCTTAACATACTGATCTCTTTCCTTCTAGTCTCACCCACATCTGACTCTCCAAAACTCCTCTACCTCTCACTTCTGAGAAGGCAGAGGTCCTTCCTGGTAAACCAACCCACCCTGATACCTCAAGTCAATACAGAACTAGGTACATCTTCTCCCACTGAGGCCAATTGTGACAACCCAGCTAGGGGAGCAGGATCCATAGGCAGGCAAAGCAAGTCAGGGTAAGCCTTCAACACAGTGGTTGGGGTACCCACCTGAAGTCTAGGCTGGGCATCTTCTACATATGTTTGTTGGGGGTAGGGTAGAGAAGGATAAGTCCAGACCATGGATATGCTCACTGGTTGGTGGTTCAATCTCAGGGAGCATCCAATGTTCCAGGTTAGTCAACCATGTTAGTCTTTTTGCGGAGCTCCTAACACCTCTGGGCTTCTCAATCCTTCCCCCAATTTTCCCCTAGACTTGCTGAGCTCCTTATAAGGTTTGGCTGTGGGTCTTCTATCTGTTTTGATCAGCTGCAGGGTAGGGGACAGTTATGCTAAGCTCCTGTGTATGAATCCAGGCTGACATACACAAACTTAGCCTGAAGCTCCAGGTAGTTGAAGGATGAAGGCAGGTCAGCAATGTGTCCATATAGAACTTCTGAGGACAGCTGGGCAGATTTACCTCTAAATTGGTGGAGTTTGCTACTGCATTCATTTATGTCCCTCTCACAAAGGGTACTGGTGTATCTAAAATAGCAATGACAAATACATTCTAATCTCATTATCCCCTCCCTTATTTCCTACCATAGCGTCTACCCCTTCCTATAAAAACAAAACATCCTTTCTTTCTTTCTCTCCTTAAAGAACAAGCAGGCAAACAAAACCAGAATACAACAAAATAAGCAAGGTGGTTAAAACACATACACCTACCTAGTACAGCACACTCTTTCATCCCAATCTCTCACTCATCATAAAACCCACATATGCATAGAAACACAAAATCAGAAAGAATCATATAGAAGGCAAAGATCAGGTAGTTTAACAAATGTCAGAACCAGCCTCAGCATGGAGAGGGGCTCTGACAGAAGGAGTATATGGGAACAGCAAAAAACTTGCCTCAAAGTCAAATGCTGGATCCAAGATGTTGACCTGTGTTCTGCTTGAAACAACATTTTCAGTATTCTCTCTATGTTCTGCTATCTTTCTGGAGATTACTCTTTTGGTATTCTGCTTGCTGGCAATTCTAAGAGATTTCTCTATCCATGTTCTACTTCCTTGTATGTGTGTGTATGAGAATGTGCCTCTCTGTGCATATCTGTCTGTCTGTCTGTCTGTCTGTGTCTGTCTGTCTGTCTGTCTGTCTGTCTGTGTCTGTCTCTTCTGTGCCTGTTCCTCTTCTCTGTTACCCAAGCACTGCTCCCTTTTTATGCTAAAAAAATTCTTTGGATACATTATCTCCTTCAGAATACAAGTCCGGAAGTTTATTTTACATATCAGTCAGTCATTTACTTCAGTTTTTAAGAGACACTAAGAATACATTTTTTTTCTTAGCATTGCAAAAAAATCAGAGTTCTGTTTGGCTTTGCTAAATACAAGCTATAAGCTAGTTAGGTTAGATACTGCCCTGAAATTACCATTTCTCCTATATCTGGGCTTCACCTCCTTACTCTTTCATATGCTGACCTTGAATTCAGGGATCTGCCTGCCTTGGTATTTTTCTCACAAATTGGCTCATAGTATAGCTCTTTTTTGTTCTTTTAGATTTATGAAGTCTCTCATAATTCATATTGCATTTTTATGTTTTGCATAGCTGAGAAATTATATATATTGAATATATATATAGAATCCATGTATTTAGAGCTCTTTTCCTTTGCCTGAAGGGATATCCTGAAGGTCCCAGGGTTTACCCTTTTACTGAGGCATTAGCCACACCTTGACCTCCTGGACTTGTATGTCTTAGATTATCATGAAGTCATTAACATTAACAGAGAGAATATTCTTCAGAGGAGTGTGAAAATATGTACATTATTACAAAAAGAAGATACCAACAGCAGCCATTAACACAAGTGGGGGCTCACAATGGGGGTCCTGTACCAGGGGCAGAAACCACATTACTCTGTCTCCACCAGGGCCACACTGGGGTTGGCAATAAATTAAAAAAGCCTAAACAATGCAATTTGAGACAAAGGAATTCCCAAAATACTGCTGAGTTCTCAAGAAATTCAAGGAAAAGACAAACAGAAAACTGAAGGAAATTCATAAATTCCTTAAAGAATTTTAAGAAAACTGGAAACTGTTCAAGTGAAGGAAACTGTTTAAGACAAGAAAATTAAAATTGAAGTAATAAAGAAAACACAAACTGAGGGAATTCTAAAAATGGAAATCTAAGTAAGCAAATAAGAATTACAGATACAAGCATTATCAACAAAATAAAACAGGTGGAAGAAAGAATCTCAGGAGTTGAAGATATGATAAAAAACTATTCATCTGTGAAAGAAACTGGTAAATCTAAAAAGCTCCTGACACAAATCATCCAGAATACCTGGGGCACTATGTAAAAACAAAACTAAGAATAGAAGAATAGAAGAAGATTTTTAGCCTACAGGTCAAAAAATATTTTCAACAAAGTCAGAAAGAAAATTCCCAAAACTAAAGGAAGAGCTGCATATAAACATACAAGCAGCTCCTAGAACATCAAATAGATCAGAGCAGAAAAGAACGTTCTCTGCCACATAATATTCAAAACAATCAAAACACTAAATGTATGGGAAAGAATATTAAAAAATTCAAGGGAAAAAGAGCAAGCTACATGTTAGAAATATACCCAACTTCTCAACAGAGACTCTAAAGGACAGAAGAGCTTACGTAAATATTTTAAAGACCCTAAAAGACCACAGATGCCAGCACAGACTACTATACTTTGCAAAAAACTTTCAATCACCATAAGTGGAAAAAATAGATATCCCATGACAAAACCAAATTTAAGTAGTATCAATCAACAAATCCAACCCTGCAGAAGATATTAGAAGCAAAACTCAAACAGAAGATTGATTACACCCAAGAGAACAGCAGAAATAAATTCCATACCAGAAAAATAAAACAAAATCTTATTCACAACTAATACTTTGACAGTTATTAAGTAAAAAAAAAATTAGACATTCTGCAAATCTTTTCAACGAACCTAAATAACTATGGAACCTTAGTGATGCTCCATAAATTTAAATATTCCTGTTACATCTTGATATTTTTAGTCCTAAAATTTAATAATCTGTCACGTTTTACTTCTTAAATTTTCACTGATAAATTTAAAAAATCCCAGTGTTTAGCCTCATCACAACAAGCAATCAATCTTATCTTCAGATTCAGATACTGAAAGCCTGTCTGGTCTCACACAGTTTTATACACTGTAAGAACAATTGTTCCACTGTCAGAACACTTTAATTCTGGAGCAATGTTCAGTCATTTATTGTTGTAATTGAAGAACCAAATATTTATAAGTAAAATTCATATCTAATATGTATCTTTTAATGCTAAAGCATTATATCACATATATTTTAAAAAATAAATATAAAAAAACCAATTACATTGCTCTTAGTTATTTTATTTAATGGCTTTATTATATATCATGTAACATTTCTACATACAATCCTACATATAAGAGGCAATATCAACAGTAAGATCTTATTAAGACTGCTGACTTTTGTTTTTTATAATAGTAGGAAAAGTATGATTTTGACATTAGTTTCCTTGCATCTAATAAAACAGAACTATAATTATTAGTCCACATCCAATGACTTGCTAAGAATATGATCTATTCTTTTATATGCATTCACTTTGATACACTTGTTTCTACACATATACAGATATTTTCTTTCATAAATGTCTTGTTATTTTCATATTTCTCTCCTGTGGATCAAATGGAAGGCCTTCATCCGAATAGGGTAATACCATACAGCTCCACAAAGAAGAACCATGATTTTTAGCATCTTCTAATGTAGAGATTTCATCTCTTGTTTTGCTAAAATTTAGTTTAACTCTTCACATTCTCATTAATGGACAATAATGTTTATGCATCATTTTCATGAGTATTTTCTTCTTTTTAACTTGTGTAGCTGCAAAGCCAAGATAAAGACTTTGAAGGCTAATCTCTTTATGAGAGGAGGAGAAAAGCAGAGTACTTCACCAAAGATCATTGGAATGTCAAGGTATAGAATCATCTGTGTCATTCTACACAGTTTGGTTGTTGTGTGAAAGTTTTGGCTTTCTTTTTTAAAGTGGTAATAAACAGTAACTTTCTAAATGCTCTGACATCTGCTAAATAAATCCGATGTTAGGTTTAAAGTAATATATTGCTCCATGTTTTGAAATTATCTGTAGTTTGAAAAACTGATTTTTGGGCAAGCTCAACTCAAAAGGTAGCAGTCAATCCTCTAATATCAAGGTCCTTTGAAACACACTGTGAGAAATAGCTAATAATTTTTTAAGGAAAGGGAGAACAATTATGCCATTATGCTTATACATGATATACATAAAAAGTCACAATAGAGAAAATGGAACACTAATCTTTTCAAATATCTGTCACATATCTGCCTATAGTTACTCATTGTCCTGAACATCATGCAATGAACTAATATTTTGATTACTCTGGCAAAATAATTATGACTCTGTGGTTCCTTATGACATTACACTCATTTGAGTAAATGTCACATTTACTCAGTAAGTTTGAAGAAAAGAAAGAAATCACACAGTGAGATGGGCAAGGAGAATTCAGAAGAAATGAATAGTTATATTAGAATTGGTATTTTGAATCATTTCCATCTGAAAAGTAAGGAGAATTTCCTGTATGTATGGAAGCTATTAGGACTAGTCACTATATCAGAAATTACTGTCCTCTCCCAGATTTTCCTCAATGTGCTACCTATACAAGTTCACGCATGCTCTCGCTCATGCAAAAAATAAAAATAGAAACCCAACATCAAAGCAAGCAATATAACACCAAGACTGTCAGAATGTAGAAAATCAAGGCTAAATAAATAAGTAACAAAAAATAAACAACAACAAGAACAATAACAAAACTCCAGAAAAAGGCAAAAATCGAACAGAAATGGGGAAGTGGATTCAAATTCTCAACTCTAACCAAGGAGGCAGTATCAATTGATATCTCCTGGGAAAGGCAATATGAGTTGTCTTCAGTAGAGTGTCCCTGGGTACACCAGTCACACTTCAGGATATTTCACACACTTCAGGCTCGCGGCTCAGGAATAATTAGCTAACACAAACAAATTCAATGCTTTTTGTTTGTTTGTTTGTTTTCAATATTTTATTGTAAGATGATTGTAAGAGACTATGTCATAGCAGTAAGTGTCTGAGAAAATAAAACCCAAAACCAAACACAGTAGTAAGTAAACTACAGAAATCTAAAAATAATAACTTAACAGAACAACTGAAAACTTTTGAAAAAAAAGAAACAATCACACACAAAATCAGCATATGGCCAAAATCAACCAAACCTGGCACTGAAATCACAGACACACACACACACACACACACACACACACACACACAAACATACAGACATACACAGACACACACAAACATACATACATACACACACACACACACACACACACAAAATATAAATAAAAACAAAAGAAAAAGTACTAAGAATCAGGGAAACAGTCTTCGTTTTGGTATTTTTTTGTTATCATGGTTGTGGTTTTCTTTTTCTTTTCCTTTTTTTAAGGAAATTGATAAGAATGGCAAACCCTTATTCAAATTAAATAAATGTACCAGGTGGTGCCCGTTTGCTCCTTCTGGGAGTGCTGATGATGTATGCTGCAGGGCCATTTTTGACAGGGATCAGCAGAGTGCTGATCACTCTGCCAGGCAGCCGCTCCCCCAACCGGGTTGGGGCACACAAGGCTAGCCTTACTGCTCAGGCCCTGAGTTTAGGCAAAAGCCTGGCAGGCTTACGCCCAAGCAATGTTCGCCTCGGGCTATGACTGTTAATTGGTTCTGTCAAATCAGCAAACAACAAATTGGGAAAAGATCTTCACCAACCCTGCATCAGATAGAGGGCTAATATCCAATATATACAAAGAACTCAAGAAGTTAGACCCCAGAAAACCAAATAACCCTATTAAAAAAAGGGAGTACAGAGCTAAACAAAGAATTTTCACCTGAAGAACTTCGGATGGCTGAGAAGCAACTTAAAAAATGCTCAATTCATTAGTCATTAGGGAAATGCAAATCAAAACAACCCTGAGATTTCACCTTACACCAGTCAGAATGGCTAAGATTAAAAATTAAGGAGACAGCAGGTGTTGGCATGAATGTGGAGAAAGAGGAACCCATCTCTACCGGTGGTAGGGTACATTGGTACAACCACTCTGGAAATCAGTCTGGTGGTTCCTCAGAAAACTGGGCGTGTCACTTCTGAAAGATCCTGCTATACCACTCCTGGGCATATACCCAGAGGATTCCCCAGAATGTAATAAGGATATATGCTCCACTGTTTTCATAGCAGTCCTATTTATAATAGCCAGAAGCTGGAAAGAACCCAGGTATCCCTCGGCACAAGAATGGATGCAAAAAATGTGGTATATATACACAATGGAGTACTATTCAGCCATTAGAAACAATGAATTCATGAAATTCTTAGGCAAATGGATGGAGCTGGAGAACATCATACTAAGTGAGGTAACCCAGTCTCCAAAGATCAATCATGGTATGCACTCACTAATAAGTGGATATTAGCCTGGAAAAATGGAATATGCAAAACATAATCCACACATCAAATGAGGTACAAGAAGAATGGAGGCGTGGCCCCTGGTTCTGGAAAGACTCAGGGTAGCTGTATAGGACTAAACCAGAACAGGGAAGTGGGAAGGGGTGGATGGGAGAACAGGGAGAGAGAAGGGGGCTTATGTGACTTTCAGGGAGTGGGGAGGCCAGAAAAGGGGAAACCATTTGAAATGTAAATAAAAAATATATAAAAAATTGAATAAATGTAGAGAGAAAATTCAAAATTAGCAACATCATCATACATGTCTGCATACTGTAATTCTCTTATAATAATAATAATTAACTGAATTTCTGACACTGTAAGAAATCACCAATTAAATTCTTTCTTCTTTTATGTAAGATTTCCTGTCGTCATGGTGTCTCTTCCCAGCAAGAAAATACTTGTATTTAAGACATTTACCAAAGAAAATGAAGAAGATCTCAGAAGATGGAAAGATGGTAAGATTCTGGTAAACCTTAGCTTAGCAGGGAACCCCCAGAGTGAACTATGTAGATCAGGGAATTGATGTAAAAAGCAAGAGATTTTTTGTTTCAACGTATTGGTGTCATCATACACCTGAAGGAGAGATGGTGACCACCACCACCCCCACTGCTCCCAGCCTGTTTGGCACAATGTGATTTGCAGAACAGTGTGAATTTCCAAATTGATTGGTCTTTAGGACAGGACAGGGTCTGTCCTGCAGAATGTGTTTATATTCTCTAGATCTCTCCTACCCCTACCCAACCCCCTGAAGGTCGTAACTCCAGTTAGTGCTAAAGAAGGTTTATTTTTTCTACTTTTATGCCATTCTAGGTACTTGAGAAGAATATGCTTAGTTCATAGATCAAAAACAATGTAATCAAATAAGGCAGTAAACAAAGTTTCATAGTCAATGTATCTAGGGACTTATAAGCATGAGCCAAATAAAAGGAAAACCATATATTCTTATGCTGTATTTATCTTGAGCCATACGTAAGCCCAATTATAAATATTCTTATCTGAGCTTACTTTCTTGTTCTCCTAGCCCAGTGGAAATATACTTGACAATATCCTTAATGTGGCATCAAGGGATCGCCACAGCAAAAGAATTTCTTAACAGAACACCATAAGAACATGATCTAAGATCAGGTATTTATACTCTGTCCCTCATGAAACTAAGAAGCTTCTACTATCAAGTCCAAGTTTCAGATATCTAAAGACTACAAAGGAGCTGGATATGAATACACTCACAAATAACATTGTTTCTTCAGTGTTTGAGCAAGTAGCACTGATTCTATATCTGCTGTGTGTATGTGTTTGTGTGTGTGTCTGTGTGTGTGTGTCTGTGTGTGTGTGTGTCTGTGTGTCTTTGTGTCTGTGTGGTAAGGTTAGGGTTAGGGTTAGGGTTAGGTTTAGGTTTAGGTTTAGGGTTAGGGTTAGGGTTAGGGTTAGGGTTAGGGTTAGGGTTAGCCAGGTGGTGTTGCCTCATGCCTTTAATCCCAGCACTTGACATTAAGAGGCAGGCAGATTTTTGAGTTTGAGACCAGCCTCGTCTACAGAGTGAGTTCCAGGACAACCAGGGCTATACAAAGAAACCATGTCTCAACCCCCCACAGCCACCACCAAAAGAAAAGGTGTCTGTGTGTTTGTACATAATATTTCTTTTTATTTTGTCAGTTCTCTTTCTTTCGAAAACTCTGACAAGAACTTCCTTTTATATTCAAATATGAAAGTAATTCTTAATATTACTTTCTTCACAGCCTCCATTATCTGTTTGTTTCTAAGACTATAGATGATAGGATTTAAGAATGGTGGAACAACAGTATAAAACACAGAAAGTGTCATCTCCTGAACTACTTCTAATGTTACTACTGGAGGTCTTAGATATACATAGGCAGCAGAACTAAAAAACACAGACACTACAATAATGTGAGGGACACAGGTGGAAAAGGCTTTCCCTCGCTCTCCTTTGACAGGAACCTTCAACACAGTTGATAATATGCAAACATATGATATCGCAATGAAGATAAAGCAGCTACCACTGAGCCCAATGGCAGTCAGAAGAAGTAAGAGCTTGTTGTTAAAGGTGTCAGAGCAAGAAAGCCTCAGCAAAGAAGGCATATCACAGAAGAACTGAGGGACTACATTAGAGTGACAAAAGGAGAGCTGGAATGTTTTGAAAGTGTGCACACTTGCAAGGACAATAGAGCTAAGTAGGGAAGCCAGTGTCATTCGAACACAGAATTGATGGTTCATAATCATAGGGTAGAGGAGAGGCTTGCAGATGGCTACATAGCGGTCCTGAGCCATGATGGTGAGAAACTGAATCTCTACACATGCACAAAAGAGGAACAAAAAGATCTGTGCTGCACATCCAGCCACAGAAATGTTCCTGTGACCAGTGAGAGAGTTGATACAAGCATTGGGCACAGTAACAGATACATACCCCATGTCTAAAATGGAAAGATTCCTGAGGAAGAAATACATGGGCGTGTTCAGGGTATGGTCAACTGTAGTAGCTATGATGATGATAAGATTCCCCAACAGGCTTCCCAGGTACACCAGCAGGAACAATATACTAAGTAGGATCCTGAGCTCCCAAGTCTTAGCAAAAACTTGAAGGATGAACTCAGTCACCAGGGTGGAGTTGGCCATCATGTCAAAGTATAAGTTTATCTGAAAGAGAAAAGTACCACCTAAGAATAACTTATATTGATATATCACTAGTATTGCTCTTGAAACTTTTTTGCTCTCTAAAATTGCCTTTTATGTGTGAAAAATCAAAATATTTTTTATTGTTCTGCATATGTTTTTATTATGCTTAGGTATTAATACAGATATATATGGTTGTCTGACAAACTATATGGTTTGATGTTAAGCACTTGTAATTGATTTCCATACTATAAGCTGCCACATGAATACTATTATCTTAATAAATATTAAGTTGTTTAATATAAAGCTATATAATAATGTACATTCCTCTTCTAGATAAATTGCCTGCCTCAATTGGGAAAGCTCAGAGACATTTAACATGAAGAATACATTTTTAAAACTATTTACACTGACACTTTAAGTTGAAAGTCTTCACTCTCATCTATACCTATTTTTCTGAGGTTTGGTCTTTTCATGGATTTCTTGAATGTTTTAAGATAATAGCTTTTTGCTTTTTGTATTTTCTTTGACTGTTGTGTAGATGTCCTCTCTCTATCTCTTGTATTCTGTTGGTGATGCTTACCTCTATGACTCCTGATCTCTTTTCTAAGTTTTCCATGCCCAGGGTTATCTCACTTTGTGTTTTATTTAATGCTTTATTTCCATTTATAAATCTGTATATTTTTGTTCAATTCCATGACCTGTTTGATTGTGTTTTCCTGTATTCCTTTAAGAGATTTATTAATTTCCTTTTAAGGGCTTCTACTTGTTTACCTCTAGTCTCCTGCATTACTTTAAGGGTGTTTTATATGTCCTTCATAAAGTCTTCTATAATATTCATTAGATGGAAGTTTAGATTTGAATCTTGCTTTTCAAGTATGTGGAGGTATTCAGGGCTTGGACATAGGATTGCAGGTTGGTACAAACACTCTGGAAATCAGTCTGGCAGTTCCTCAGATAACTGGAAATAGTTCTACCTGAGGACCCAGCTATACCACTCCTGGACATATACAAAAAGGTGCTCCAAAATATAAAAAGAACACATGTTCCACTTTGTTCATAGCAGGCTTATTTATAATGCTCGAAAATATCATCCTGAGTGAGGTAACCTAGTCATAAAAGAACAAACATGGTATGTACTTACTGATAAGTGTATATTAGGAAAAACTCTTTTATCACATACCTATGATACAACTTACAGATCATATGAAGCTTAAGAAGAAGGAAGACCACAGTGTGAATCCTTCAGTCCTACTTAGAATACTCACTAAAGGTAGAGAGAGGACTTGGGAGGAAGGACAGAGAGGGACAGGAAAAAACGGAGGTGGGCAAATTAGGTGTGGGAAGAGTGGAGAAGATGTACAGTACATTGAAAAAGGGTGGGTAGCAATCAAGGATGGTGAACTGAGAGTAACCATTAGAGAGTCCCAGATGCCAGGCAAGCAAGAGAGTCCCAGTACCAAGCAGTGATGACATTAGATAAAATACCCAACAGCAGAGAAACCTGTAGAGGCTATGTCCAGAGGTCAGGCATGTCTTCCCTTTGAAGAATGGTGCCACCCACTCTTCTCAAAAAATTAACCCAGAATTTCTACTGTTTAAAGGAAATACAGGGATAAAGAGTGGAGCAGAGATTGAATAAAAGGCCACCAAGAGCCTGCCACACCTGGGTATCCATCTCAGATGCAGCAACCAAACCCTGTCACTATTGCTGATGCCAAGAAGTCCTTGTTGACAGAAGCTTGATATAGCAGTCTCCTGAGAGGCTCTGAACCAGAGCCTGATATATACAGAGGTGGATGCTCATAGCCAAACATTGGATTGATCATGGGGACTCCAGTGGAGGAGTTAGAGAAAGCACTGAAGGACCTGTAGGTTTGCAACCCCATAGGAAGAACAACAATCAATCAGAATCCCCAGAACTCCCAGGGAATAAACCACTAATCAAAGAATACACATGGAGGGACCCAAGCTGCATAGGTTGCAGAGGACAGTCTTATCTGGCATCAATGCAAGTAGAACCACATGGAACTGTGAGGGCTGGATGCCCCAGTGTTGGGGAATGCTATTGTAGTGAAGCATGAGTTGGTGGGTGGGTGAGGGAATGTTCCCCTCAACCAGTGTTTGAGCTGGGCTTTTTTGAATCTCTGCTTTAATCATTAATTCTCAGCCGTGAAAGTCCCTAGCCTTTTGTTCTTATAGAACAATATAACTTCTTGCTGTGAGCCCCCACCTGGAGTATCTGTGGATCTAGCAGACTTTTCCCATCAGGCCACCTGCTGACAGTGGAGCCAATGAACAGTCAGAACAGTTCCCCAGATTCTGGGAGGAGGGGCTTGCCCAAGAATGTAGGCCTCGATCTGCAAATGTCGCCTTGACCCTCGTTCTTCTCACTGCTTTCCTATCTATTCTTCATCTTCTCTTCCAGGAACCAGTTCGAAGTAGCTGCTGGCAGCAACAGGGGGGCACCCTCACAGAAGCAGGGCTGGAGATAACATTTGAAATGAAAATATAAAATAACAAATGAAAATTTAAAAAGGAGTTGAATGATGAAGCTATGAAATAGAGAGATAGAAGTAACAAAGCAGTAGAAAGTGATGAGATAGAGACAGTTACTCTTTTTCCTTGACATAGTTACATGTATTAACTAATTTATTTTGGAAGCTTCAAAATTCTAAGAGAATGAAATTCATAAAGATTAAAGAAAACATCACTTAGTAAAGTTAGCACTTGAACATTAAGTAATGTAATATTTATTTGAATAATTTATTGTATTTAAAAATGGCAATAAAAAGTTTTGTCAAATGCAGAGAAAGCAAAAATATTCTTCCCAATAGATATATTAATATGGAGTTTACTGAATAGATCATGATATCTGTACTATTCTGTATTTGACAGCTATCCATCAAGATCATAGTCTAAAATGACCACAAATTAATTGGCAATTGTGGTAAAGTGAGCAGTATAGTTAAAATATAAAACTAATATAAAGACTATATCACCTAACACATTTCTAATTGTACAAAATATACTGAATACATGTTTTATCAGTAGAAGAATATCCTTGAAAGCATTGAGAAACCTCATGATATGTTGTGAGTCACCTGTAGCAGCAGAGTAAGGTGACAGTTTGGAATAAGGAAGAGGGAATCATATTAGCCATATTTCATTATGGCTGCAGTATGCTACAGAAAAGGAAGTGTGGGCAACACCTAAATAGCATCCTTTCACAAAGGTCCATAATGGCATGTCAGGATGATTTTGCAATACCATTTTTGGGCAAAGTATGTGGTAGTATTGTGTTTAAACCCTACAGGATATTGAACAGCTACTTTTAGAAAGTGTCATCTGCATGAATATTGTAAATTTTCAATAACTATCCAAAGATTTTAAAATTCCCTTTATAAATTTGCTATATAATAATGACTATAAAGTAAGAAGAAAGAATGTACAAAGTGGTTTTACATTAGGTCTTTGAGAAGTTTGTACCACATCTATAAAGGGATTATTCAACAGAAGCTGAGTTAAGTAGTCGCTACGAGCCTGAGAAGATTTATGATACTGTTGTGCTTAGAAGATCCTTTACAATTGCTCTATGACCATACATAACTTATGATAAAAAGCTATAACTAGAGTAAAAGATCATTACCAAATTAAAGGTACCACAAGCAATTAAAATTTTATAGCGATCTGTACTTTCAACATCTGAGCCTCTGATTATAAAAACAACTGAGAGATTTTAAGTAATTATCACAATGAAAATATTTAAAAGATTTTAATATTCAGCCTTCAATCCTGAAATTTAATTTAAAAGTTGTAAGTGTGAACACTACATGCCAATAAAATCTAAGAGAAATATTTGAAAAAATTTCCTAAAATGTATCAGGATAAATGCATATGTGGTATTCCTGAGGGATAAAATGCATCATTTGTTTACCCCATTAAACATGCTTATTTTATATTGGTTTATTTGTTTTACAGTTTTATATAATCTGTTCTTTGTGTTTCTTCTTTAAAATTATTATTTGATGGCGGTTGTTTCTTTTTATTAACTGTTTCTTTGCTAATGTTTTAATTACATTATAATTACATTTCCCCCAAGCCCTCCCTTAAATACTCTCTTACTCTTCTTCATATCCATAGCCCCAATTTTCAACTGGTTATTGCGTACATAAATTATTTGTATACACACATGTATTTTATTCATATATTTCTTGTATATAGGTTTTCAGGAATAGTTGTTTAGCATTATACAACTTATATTATGATTACTAAGTCTCTCTAAAAACAAGTTAGTATTAATAAAATTAAAATATTACAGTGTTTAATTGGCAAAATTAAATTTCCATGTTTTTTCAAAAAAGCTGCCACTATGTTAATTCCTGTAGAAATATGTAAGTAAAGTTATTATATTCAGATGGTCTTAATGTTTCTTCAATAATGGATACTTTTATTTGCATGCTTTTAGGACTCGTACAATACATATGCATTTAAAAATTTTTATTCAAACTATTAAAAACTTGAAAAAATAAAAAACAAATGTATCAAGATCATGTACAGTAGCAAATGATGGAGGAAACAGTGATTGAAACAGAAAAAAATCTACTTTTAAAGAAATATGTCAAGTTCTTTATTAGCCTAGAGAAAATAATGACTTCTCTGAGAATAATAAAATATACTAACACTTCTTAAAATCAAAAATAGACACATTTAAAAGAAGCTATCATTCCATCCATACATGTAATTTTTAAACTTATAGATAAATCTGGTAATAGGTTTTAAGTCATTCTTAAAGCTGATCATTTCATGATTATGAATAATAAAGTTAAAATATATACATTATTTTTATCAATTTTCTTTAAATTTTATTAATTTTATTTTAAATTGTTAAAAAAATCTTGAGTTTCTGCTGAAAGTCATGTATAGTTGAAATTAAATTTTAAAATGTGAGTTTAATAAGAATGAACATTCTCTTTATCAGTATTTATGAATTAGGTTTTGTATATGTGATACATTTAGCAACATTAATTTCTTCAAAAAATAAACTGTATATGATTTCCATATATAAAATATATTTCTAGTGAAATGAAATATTAAAATACACTAAGGAAAGGCTTCATGATTCAGTCCCTGCCAAAAAAATTCTTCATAGTCATTGGGAGAGGGAATAGGAAGCTGCACATAGAGGCTCCCACCATTCTAACCTCCAGTTTTAGCGAATGCAACATTGTTTTTGGGCACTAAGTGTACTGTATGAAGGAGATATGTACACACCCATGCCGGCAAAACATCCATATATATGTATTAGGAACATATGTGTGTGTGTGTGTGTGTGTGTGTGTGTAACATCTATTAATGAAAAGAGAAATCATAAAAGTGAAAGAGAAAGGAGGGTATATGGGATGATTTGGAGGTAGGAAAGGGAATTCAGAAAGAACATACTTTTATAATAATTTGGAAAACTAAATTAAATCTTTCAAAATGTTGAGAAAGCAGTTTTACAGGATTTATATACAATACAATATCTATCTACTTTATTTGTACTTTTATATAAATATATCAATATTGTATAATACAATATAAATTTAAAATATAAATGAAATATGTTTACATTAGTTTGTACACATTTCATAACTATGAAATTATGAAATTTGTATCTATGAAGTGTTCATCAAGTGGCAGAAAAACACAATGATTAGCTGTTATAGTTTATGTTTGACACTGTAATGTACCATATTCCATGATATTTCTGTCACACATAAAATGAATTTTCTATAAAATAGCAAGATTTTTCTAAGATTGCTTTTCTCTGAAATTAATAGACTTTGTCTTCACACATTCTAATAAGGAAATTAGTGGTTGTATCTCAGGTGAAAATATGAATTTTTATCTAAATGCTCCATACTTGTAGGTAGAATTCCATTTTCTTCTTAAACCTTTTAAACTGAAGCAAGGGATTGCTGGGGAACTCCTCAGTAAATAAGAGGGGCCTGTCAGGTAACAACCATGGTGTCAATACACTTACCCAGGTGTTCTTCACTCAAAAATGAGAATGAAGCTCTGTGCTCACTTTTCCAAAGGAAAATCTTAGAGATATTTGGTCAAATATTCCTATCTATAATAAATTGTACAATTCTTCATTATAGCAAAATACCATTCTTCCCTTTTAAAAATTCATTTGTCTAGTTCTATTTAATCTAAGTCATTGGGCATCCTCCTGAGTACAAAGACTCATAGAATACAGCTCTTAATTGGGACAAAATGCCCAGGTATAATTTAGATATTTAATGGTTTCCATGAAACTGGTAAGAATGGACCCAATTAAAATTCAGTGTTAGACATTGGCTGAAAGACCAGACAATGTGCCACCTGAATCAACTGAAAGTGAGGAGATGATGATGGAGGTAATGAAACACTACACAAAATATATGGAACAAAAATTGTCTGTAGTTTTCACAACTCAAACAAAGCAGATATTGAATCTCTCCTTTTCTCTTCTCTTCAAGATGAATTTATGAGAGACCAAAAATAAGCACAATGATAACTATCCTTTTAAAAAAAAGAAAAAAGAAAAAAAGAAGAAAATGTAAATTTTGTTCCAAAAAATTGAAAAAAAGATGAAAAACTTTGAACCTCTATTAAATGTCACAACACAGAATCCAATAGCAGCATGCTTTGTTCAATATATACTTTCAAATCCAAACATCACCTTTCAGTTTCATGAGTTTATAGGCACATAATAAGCCTTTCAGTTTCTTTTCTTCATTTTTGCAGATAAATAAAAATTATGTTAAAATATAAATTAATAATCACACTCAAATAATTTTAAAAATACAAAATATTCCACAACACTGTACCACCAAAACCATAAAATTTTAGGAGGTATGAATAACAAATTTTTTTTGTAGCTAGTTCTTTCAATGTTGGATACAGGGAAGTAAAATATCTTTGAATCTAAGTCCTCCATTTAAACATAAAGATTAGAAATTACAATAAATCCAGTACAACAGTTTGAGTCTGAAAAATTAAGACTGAAAGCAAGAACATGATAAGAATATATGTTATGTTCCCAGTTCTTTCTTAAGAGGGGAGGACTGAATTTGTCTTGTTTTGTTTCATTTTTTTAGATTTAAAAAAATTGTTTTATTTTATTATTCCTTTAAATTTGAAATAAAATATAACCATATTGTTTCTTCCCCTCCATTTTATGCTTGCAGATCCATTTTGGTTTTAATTGCTTGAATATTGGAAGTGGTTTGTGGGATGAATGTGGGAAAGTTAGTTTTTATGAACCAGAAACGGTCTAGCATGCTGTAATTAGAGCTTAAGAGGATACACTGGTGGGAGTTGAGAAGACCAGGAGTACCAAGAGAAAACATGAAAAGTAAATGTGTATTGCAGGAGGTTTTAGAAGGAAACAGACATTTGATGGGCAATTTTAGCAGCAAAATGTTTTGTTTACTGAAGGAGAATCTGGCTCTGTTCATGTGTACTGCACACTTGAGTGGGACTTAGTTGAAAGAAATGGACAAAGTTGTTTGCTGGAGAAAAAATCAGTACAGTATAAAATTAAGGATGGACATGGTTATTTATTACCCTGTTTAATGAGGTTTCTAGTGGGGAAGCAAATTTAAAGAGAGAGAGAGACAGACAGACAGAGAGAGAGAGAGAGAGAGAGAGAGAGTAATACTAAAGTGGTAGACAAGTGAGTGCACAGAAAGAATTTGTAGTTGTTTAAACAATAAGCATAAGTAATTGGAACTTATAAACTTTGCACTGATACAATAGAAAAAGTATCTTGAAAACCAATTCCTATTTAACAATGGTTGCATTTTATAAGCATTCTGATTTATTTTAAAAATGTGATAGGACTAAGAATGCAAGTCCTTGGTCATTCCAGCTTCCCTGGTCCGAACAGCTTCTTAGAGAGTATTTTCCCAGATGCCATTTACCCAGGTTCCATTAATAAGCTGCTCAGAAGCCACTTTATCTATGGCCGATGAGGCCAAGTTATATCTTAAGTTGGTAGAATAAACCCAATATATCACCCATTCAATGATTAATTTATGGGCATATGAAATGTCAGAGTTTGGGCACAGGTAGAAAATACAAAGTTCATGAACATCCATGAGGTTAGGCCTGTGTGTCAGGATTGCATTCCTTTATTGAATGTAACACTGGGAGGTCTTTGTAGCAAGTTGTGAAGATAAAGTCCAAGTTATAGTGGAGACTCTAGGACAATGGAGATGCCAAAACATTGAGATATGTGCCTAAGAATCCTGTAGCTAGAGTCTGAAGCCACACTAATAGAGACCATAGTTGCTACAATTATTAGAATAGAGTCCTGGAACCTCCAAGCCTCATGGATTTCTAAGGATGCCACTAAGTGCTCCAGGTATAGACATGGAGCCCATTGGTTTCCTGTTTGGGTGTTGAGTTTTCTTTTGTGTATCATAGGCTAGTTCCTCTTTCCCATTTTTTTTTTAATTTACAAGAATTCAAATTTAATAACATTTTCAGATTCAGAAGAGACTTTTTGGGCTTTGAAACATGTTAAAATTGTTGAGATTTGGGTGATTTATAGATGGAAAAAATGTATTTAGTATTGTAACAGGATTCCAGACATTAGCAAAACTACCTCCGTGATGTAAATAACAATCAGGTCATAAAACTCAGCATGTAGGCACCACCAATTGCCAATGTAAAAACAAATAATCTACCAAACTCCTATTTCTGGGAAAGTCAATAAATTTACTAACCTTGATTTTAGGATTCAGTAGTTCTGCTTCTGGCTAACTATTCTTGCTAACTAAAGTATGTCCATCTAGAATATAGAATTTCTGCTTAAAGTACTACCTCCAAAATGGCTAAGCACTACACTAGCATTCAGAATATCTAGTATAGTATCACTGTATGCCCAATAAAGAATTCCTATTGGGTTAAATCTGTGTATAAGTACTTTTCTCTGGTAGATGCCCCAAATCATTTCTGGAGGCCTCAGTGAAATTCCAAGAAAAAGACATGAAGATATATGGGCTTTCAGAGCAACAGACAGTGGGGAAAAGTGCAGTGATCAAGAGGCTTCAAGGAGTTCACAACATGAGATATTTCAGGACCCCTGGACTCCTTTTAAACAATTACTGCCTAATGCTTCAGAAGAATCTGAAACCTATATCCTTGGGAGAAAAGATTGCAATTTTGCCTGCTCTGTCTCCATGGCAGATAAATTCCCACAAAACTACTCACCAGCAGTCCACAAAACTTTCTGATTTGTTCAGGCAAAAATATGGTATGACCAACAGAGACTGGACAACTTGACATGTGATATCTCAGTCAGATGCCATGTTTGTGCTCAAGTCCATCCAAAACAGAAAGACATTACCCATACAGAGGTCTGAAAGAGAGCTCAACACCAATGAGAACTTGAGGAAACTACTTTTTCTGAGGTGCAGACTGCCACAGAAGGATATGAATATTTGATAACCTTTATAAACATTTTCAAGATGTGCAGAAGCAGTTACAACATGAACTGAAATCATCAAACAGTAACTTAAAAATTTCTTCAGGATCTGGTCTCCTCACTTTCATCTCACTACAATGGGGTACAACAATGACCTGATATCCATAGCCCAAACTTCTCCATTAGGAACTAAATATTTAGGAATAGATAAAACATTTCATTGTGTATATAATTCTCAGAATTCTGGGGAAAAACTCTTATTAGAATCTAGTAAAGATTAGACAGACCTCCTTCCTTTGATTTACTTCCTGCCTGGTGTGCTTCATATAGGAATGGATTTACCTATTATGAGATTATGATGGAAAACCTTAATTTCTTTCATAGCTCAGTGACAGGACCAAGGTATGGATATTTCAGTTCTGTATTGAACAGAATGATGGCGGGAGGTTGAGGGAGGGATGGAACTGGGAAGAATAGGGAGGGGAGGATATAAGGGGGAAAACAGTGCCAGGTCCTGTAGGGGACAGGAGAGAGGAACAGAGGGTCGGGAAATTGAATAAAAATACATTGCAGAGTGATGAGGAACTGGAGATACTTCCTGGAGGGTCCCAAATGCCAGGAAAATAAGAGGCTTCCAGGACCCAACAGGGATTATTTTAGCAGAGAAGGGGAGATAGTACCTGTAGAGACCACCTCTAGTGGACAGGCACAGCCCCTGTTCATGGTATGGGGCCACAAACCCATCTCCAAGTTTTTAACCCAGAATGTTCCTATCCAAAAGAAGAGCAGTGACAAAACATGGAGCAGAAACTGAAGGATGGGCCATCCAAGGACTGCCCACCTGGGGATCAATTCTGTCTGCAGACTCCAAAACTAACACTGATGTTGCCAAGAGGCACTTGCTGACAGGAATCTGGTATGACTGCTTTTTGGGAGGTTCAGCTAACAACTGACCAAAACAAATGTAGATGCTTGGAGACAACCATCAGATTGAACACAGGCAACCTGGTGGGGCTGGAGACGCTGAGGGGCATTTTAATTCCCCATAGGAAAAACATCAGTAGGCCGGACCACCCAGTACTCCCAGGGACTAGATCATCAACCAAGGACTATACAGGGAGGGATCCTTGGGTCCAAAGACAAAGGTAGCAAGAATGACATTTTCTGACATCAATGGTAGGGGAGTCCCTTGGTTTTGTGGAGGTTTGATGCTGGAGGGGTGGGGTGAGAGAGGGTGGTTGGTATGGGGAATACCCTTATATAGCTAACGGGGAGGGAGGAGAAGAAGGTTTTTGGAGAGGGTGCTTGTAGAGGGGTAACCAGGAAAGAGGGTATCATTCGAGATATAAACAAATGAAATGATTAATAAAAAAAAGTCATTCCCTCCTTATGTCAGTGTAAGTCTTCCAGACTTCCATTAAGGCTATTCATTGAACTATCAAAGAGACTTAGCTAATAACTAAGACCATCACCAGCTCCCCCTTGTTTGATCCCACTAAAACCAACTTGTGAAGGATAGTCTTATATCCATTAAGGAAGCTTGCATTTCAGTATGGATTCACCACACCCAGTTAAAAGAAAGGAAGAGATTATGTTGCCAAATTGACTGTCCCCAAGATTACGAACTTGTACAAATCAAGGGTTACTTAGGTCACATACATTTTTATTTCCTGGATTTCTTCCTCCTCCTGAGTCTTGTGTTTTAGCCTTTGTTGTAAGTACAGATAGGATCACAGTCGAACACCCACGATCCTCTATCATAGATCAGATACTATAGAGATGATAACCAACTTAAACTACAGACCAACAAGCTACATTCTCTCTTGAGCCTAATCAATGCAAAAAAATCATACAGGATTGTTGATTATGCTTAGATACTTGTGTCCTGTACTGCATAGAGAGATACTAGCCAAACTGTCAACATGTTGGCTGACAAAATTCACTATGACTTGGGCAGTCCAAACAAATATTGGAGGAATATAAAGGGGATAAAACATGTCTAATATTTAAAACTTAAACCTAAGCACTTTCCCTTATTCTCATGCCTCTTTTTCTGGCTTATGGTTTAACTCATCTGGCAAATAAGAGTTTTTAATAGATTACTAAGGTTACTAAGTCACTAAGGATTTGACAAAATGTGCCTTGAGAGTGCATTGCAAACTGACAAATCAGTTTTATGCATCTTAGTACATATTCTGCCCAGGTGGACCCACAAAATAAAACATCAACAATAATAAAGATAGCTGCAGGTATCTACATTACACTCTTGGTTGGAGTAGGCTTCTCCATCTCAACTGCCATAGACACATCAATCTTTATAATGGGAGACAAAAATATTAAGAAACTAAGGAGATAGGTTGATTAGGACATTAAAGTATTGTAAATTTTCATTATACATACAGAATATATGGTTTGTGCTTAAAAGGTCATCCTGTCCTATATTGGAAAAATATGGAGATAGGCGGCAACTTTGTCTTGTCCTTGATTTTAGTGGAATTGTTTCAACCTTCTTTCCATTTAGTTTGATGTTGGTTACTGGTTTGCTGTATATTGCGTTTACTATGTTTAGGTATGGACCTTGAATTTCTGTTCTTTCTAAGACTTTTAGAATGAAAGGATGCTGAATTTTGTCAAAAGATTTTTCAGTTTCTAATGAAATGATCATGTGTTTTTTTTTCTTTGAGTTTGCTTATGTAGTGTATTGCATGGATGGATTTCCGTTTGAACCATCCCTGCATCCCTGGGATGAAGTTCTAGCTAGAGCAATTGAACAACATAAGGAGGTCAAAGGGATACAAATTGGAAAGGAAAAAGTCAAACTATCACTTTTCACAGATGATATGATAATGTACTTAAGTGACCCAAAAAAATTCCACCAGAGAACTCCTACAGCTGATAAACAACTTCAGCAAAGTGGCTTGTTATAAAATCAACTCAAGCAAATCAGTAGCCTTCCTATACTCAAAGGATAAGCAGGCTGAGATAGAAATTAGAGAATTGACAGCCTTCACAATAGCCACAAACAATATCAAGTATCTTGGTGTGACTCTAAACAAACAAGTGAAAGAACTGTATGACAAGAACTTCAGGTCTCTGAAGAAGAAAATTGAAGAAGACTTAGAAAATGGAAAAGTCTTCCATGCTCATGGATTGGCAGAATTAATATAGTAAAAATGGTCATCTTTCCAAAAGAAATCTACAGATTCAATGCAATCCCTATCAAAATCCCAACTCAGTTCTTTATAGAGTTAGAAAGAGCAATTCTCAAATTCATCTGGAATAACAAAAAACCCAGGATAGCCAAAACTATTCTCAACAACAAAAGAACTTCTAGGGGAATCATATCCTGGACCTCAAGTAGTACTACAGAGCAATAGTGATTAAAAAAAAAACTGCATGTTATTGGTACAGTGACAGGCAGGTAGATCAATGGAAGAGATCTGAAGACCCAGAAATGAACCCACACACAGATGATCACTTGATCTTCGACAAAGGAGCTAAAACCCTCCAGTGGAAAAAAAGATAACCTTTTCAACCAATGATGCTGGTTCAATTGGAGGTCAGCATGCAGAAGAATGCAAATTGACCCATTCTTACTTCCTTGTATTAAGCTCAAATCCAAGTTGATCAAGGACCTCCACATAAAACCAGACACACTGAAACTAATAGAAAAGAAACTGTGGAAGATCTTCACCAACCCTACATCAGACAGAAGGCGTATATCAAATATATACAAAGAACTCAAGAAGGTAGACTCCAGAGAGCCAAATGACTGTATCAAAATTGGGGCACAGAGCTAAACAAAGAATTTTCACCTGAAGAATTTCTAATGGCTGAGAAGCACCTTAAGAAATGTCCAACATCATTAATCATTAGGGAAATGCAAATCAAAACAATGTTGAGAATTCACTTCACACCAGACGGAATGACTAAGATTAAAAACTCAAGAGACAGCAGGTGTTGATTAGGATGTGGAGAAAGATGAGCACTCCTCCACTGCTGGTGGAATTGCAAGATGGTACAACCACTCTGGAAATCGGTCTGGTGGCTCCTTAGAAAACTCAGCTTGACATTTCCAGAGGCTCTTGTTATACCACTCCTGGACATATACCCAGAGGATTTCCAGCATGCAATAAGGACACATGCTCCACTATGTTCATAGCAGCCTTATTTATAATAGCCAGAAGCTGCAAAGAACCAGGATGTCCCTTAATGGAAGAATGGATTCAGAAAATGTGGTATATTTACACAATGGATGTGCACCGATTGTCCACATGTACGTTTATCTGTCTGTGTTTTGTGTGAATGAGTGTTTGTTTCATGTTAAAAATAAAAATTGATTAAAATTCCTTCTGCTGGGGCCTTGAGCCAGCAGTCCACAGGCTAATTCAAAGCTGCATGCAGCAGCAGCCAATGGTGGCACGCACACTTTTAATCCCAGCACTTGGGAGGCAGAACGCAGGGAATGAGTCCAGAACTCTACGGGCCATGAGCAGCTTGTCCAGGCAGACTGCCCGGCTACAAGGAGCCCAATATTCCGCGGGCCCTAGGCCAATGGCCCCAGCTGCCAGCAGCGGCAGAGCACAGCGTGACTTGACCTTAGCAGGTGGGTGGCCCTGGGCCTGTGTGTTGTGGTTTTTTCCTTGTTTATTCCTTGCTTCAAGCAGCAATCAAATTAATTATTATTAATGGTTAATCTATTACATGGCAAGCCTTTTTAGGCAAAATTAATAATTGTTATCCAAAAAATAAGTTGTTACAATTCACTTTATATTTCTATATGTACATCCCATAAATTATACATCAACTATGGGACTAAAGTTTATATAACGAATATTCCTTTAAGTTTTCCCTGCTTCAGCACTTGGGTGCTATAGCAACTATTTTTAAGATGTTAAAAATCAATCTTTTAATAATAGTAAATATATATAAAGCTCATGGTTTACAATTGCTTAAAATTGTTCTATTTTTAATACTGCTAATTCTTAATTTTTACAATTGTTTATACTAATATAATTCAAATTTCAAAGGACATGTTCTCTAAATTACTATCCTTTAGATATTTATATGCTAACCCAAAGGCTGGAGAGATAGCCATGGGTGCTGAGAGCTAAACTCTTATATTTTATGTTTATAAGCCTAGAGAGATAGCTCAGCCACTAAAGGATAGGTCCTCATTCATGGAGCATGAGAGCTCAAATCCCAATGACCACATGGCGGGTCACAACTACCTGTGGTGAGATCTAACACCCTCTTCTGGTGTGTCTGAAGACAACTACAATATACTTATTTATAATTTAATCTTTAAAAAGGTGCCTAGACAGGACCCCCTTGGGTCAGGGCACATAAAGTTTATATCCCAAAAAGGGTATATAAAAACATTCAGATGTACAAACACATTTATTATTTATATCATCAAAAGGGTAATGGCTTAAAAAATAATTTTATATTTTTATGTACATCAAATTATACAGATTTGTTCTTGATGTCCTCAATTTCTACTTCTACCACATAATGGTGTTGATTCTAGAGGACTTAATTAACTTTTACAGGTAATTGATACTCATATTTCTAATTTAAAAAATCAAAATATGTACATATAACTATGATTCACATTGGGGCATTCTAGTTGCAACCGCTCTAGCAAAGGGCAACTGAGAATGCTATATTTATTTTCTATAGTTACATAGTTATTACATATGTTATGGTATATGCTTGGTGTTCCAACTTAGATTGGAACAAACAATAAAACTGGCCATTTAATAAATAAAGGCTATTCATTTGAGATATCTTTGACAATTTGATTCTTTATTATCCTCAAAGATGTGGTAATATAAAACATTTTTACAAAACAAAACTATATGTTCTTAAAAAAGAATAACAGAGGGGAAATGGTATCCCTGTGCATATCATTTGAATTATGCATATATATTTTTAAGAAAATTTTAAAATTTAGATGCCAAGGAAAATCTTGCTAAATGTATATGGCTTCCTATCACTAGGCATGCCATAGATGAGATAGAAGAATTCACTTATTGGCATGGCTGTTGTCCTCAAGATAGATTAATAATGTTAATCTATTCTTATTAATATTTCTTAGATATGCATGAGGTTGTATTTCCTAATATGATCGTTTTAGCCTCTGCATAAAAATACTCTTGATTTTCATAGATGGCTCTTCTGAAGGAAGAGCTAGATATCTTATTTATAATCAACAGATGGTTATAGAAACACCTGGCCTCAGCTCAGTTAGCAGAGCTGATAATGATATTAAATGTTTTTCAACCTATAAATAATACTTTTAATCTTTTTACAATTAGCTTGTATGTTGCAGAATTTATCCTTTTATTGGAAACCTATGGAACATTTAATTTTAATACACCATCAGGATCTTTGTTTTCACTATTGTAAAACAATGTCCTAAACACCTTTCCTTATCTCCAGCTCCCCATTTAGGGGTTTATCTATGTGGCCTTATGCCCTATCATTTTGACAAATGGATGTAACTCGCTATGCAAAAATTGGAAAAAAAATTCTTTTTACTTCTCTACATTTGAGAGAAGCCTTTAAATGTAATCAATCATTGTTCACAAGTTTTTATATCAAGGGATTGCCATGGTTAAATGGCAGGACTCGTTAACCAATACATGGAACAGTCCAGACCTTGTTTTATTATGGAAAAGATGTTCTATTTATAGTTTCTCTCAAAAAGAAGATGGAGCCCGATGGCTGCCAGAAAGATTGATATGGTAGGTAAATAGAGACCCTAAATCAGCTGGTAAGTATGACTAATTCAATAATGTTCTTAAGGCTACTTCTCCCATATTGGGAAGGTAGGCTGCTTTTCCTCTAGCCATTAATTTGCAAGCCAGGTTTTAATCCTGAGCTACTAATTTACAACCAAATTAAATACCATGGGCCCTCCAGAGTAACAGTCCAAGCAGCTTTTCCTTTTCATCTCTTATTTTGTGTTTCAAGCAGATATCTTTCAGATATAACACTTGAAGGTGGGCTGCTACAGCAATGGCATCCAGGACTCAAAGATGGGCAGCTATGAAAGCCAGCCAACTCATATTCACAGGGCATTTACTTTACCAGTAGATCTCCACAAATGAAGCTGCATAGAACTCAGATCTATGCATGTTTGTTAATTAAAACAAACATGGGCACCAGTTATGAGGTGTGAGGTAAGGCACTGCAAGGGAAAAAGGAAATGTCCTGCTTCTGAATTTCCCTGAAAGTAAGCCTGGCTGCATAGGGGTCGACATTGAGAGACTGTCCTTTAAAATAATAAGGCAGTCTATTTCCCCTCCCCTGAAAAGGACATCAATTAATATTTAAGGGGGCTGAGGCCTCTGCTTTCCCTCACTGGTTAAAGCCCATCGTCTTTTGATGAATATAGTTATCCACTGGTTTTTCTTAAAATTAAAAAAAAAAAGGAGGAATTGTGACTTCCCCCTGCCCACTGCTCTCAAGAATAGCAGCCAGCAACCTGACCACCCACCTTCTGAAGAACAAGAAGAACCGGTTTCCAGCCTTCAGGGGAGGGATTTGGTCTGCCTTTGTTTCTTGGAAGAGAGGCATATTGATTAAAGATGGAGACTTGAACTAAAAGCCATGTGTTTTGTGTCTCTCCATGTAATTTCTCTTGCAGCCTGTTCCTTACCCATCCCTCCTTCCAGAGAACCCACGATTAAGATGTGTGAGCTGGCCTCAAAACAAGGACACAATGAAAATACAAAATGTAAGGATAATATGTATAGAAAACAGCAAAGATTCGAAAACTAAAGGGCTAGTAAATATCTTAATAAAATTATAGCCCATAAACATACAAGAAGCAAACAGAACTCCAGATACATTGAACCAGAAAAGAAATTCCTCCCATCAAATAATAACCAAAACACCAAAAGCAAAAATCAAAGAAATAATATTAAAAGCAGTCAGGGAAACAGGTTAAGTAGCATATAAAGCAGACTCATCAGAATTAATTCAGAATTCTCACCAGAGACCATGAAAGCCAGAAAGATCCTGGGAAGATGTCATACAGACCTTAAGGGAACAAAAATACTACCTGACGCTATCATACCCAGCAAACCTCTCCATTACCATACATGGTGAAACCAAGATATTACATAAAAATACAAATTTCCATAATATATTTCCACAAGTGTCAGGAGCCATAATAGGACAAGCTAATATACTAGCAGATGATCTTCCTGAAATGCCTGCCTGGGATTATTATATAATCTGTGGCAAGTGTGCCCCTCTTCAGCAAGACTGTGGGGGACTAATTTTAGGAAAGATTCCTGCTATTAATATGCTTTTCCTGTTATTATTATACATATATAATAATCAATAAGTAATAGCACTCCGCTTTGGAGCAGATCTCTGCAGATCTCTGCAGATCCACAAAGATGATGTTATGTAGACAAACAGATGACTTAAGTTTTAATGATGATCCTATAAGAATTCCTAAAATTATATCTGATTATTAAGCTCTTTTATAATGGGACTCCTACTAGGTCCTTTTCTAATAGTCAAACTGCAATGAGAACTTTGCCAGTCTCCCAAGTGTCACAAGTTAACTGCTCTTAGATGACAACCAGACTTTCTCCTATTCAGACCAAATTCCAAAAGGTTGTAAAACAATTAATGAAAGGTCATTAAAAGGGAATTTATGATTTATTATAGGTGGTAGAGCAGAAGATAAAATATTGACTGGGTTTATTTATACAAAACTTCACTTACAACTTAGTTATGGTTTTAAACTTTCTACGAATCTGTAAAGAAGACAAGTGATAGATGTTACTATCTAGATAATTACTCCTAATGGATATGCACATAAACATTCTCTGTTGTAACCTTCTATTTCAATTTATGATTTGGTATTTTGTGTGATCTTGTGTTGAACTTTGTAACATGTGATCGTGCATTCTGAAAGATGTATAAGTACTGAAGACAAAAGAGAAAGGAGTCTACTATTACTACTACTACTACTACTACTACTACTACTTCTTCTTCTTCTTCTCTCTCTCTCTCTCTCTCTCTCTCTCTCTCTCTCTCTCTCTCCCTCTCCCTCTCTCTTCCTCTCTCTGTCTTTCTCTCTCTCTCTCTCTCTCTCTCTCTCTCTCTCTCTCTCTCTCTCTCTTGTCCTGACCAGTGGGATCTAGTAATTTGGGGTGTCAAGGAGAACCCAAGCCTGATAGAGAAAACGGGTGGGAAAGAAGAGGGAGGCCAAGCAATTGGGGTATCTTTGTCAAGGCCTCTTTAATGAAATGTAAAACACCTGGTTATGAACCCTCAGTCAGAGGAAGTAGGGAGGGGTTGAGGGGGATACTAGAAGCACAAAAGGTGGAAAGGTCATCCGGGACAGATGCTGGCTGTGGCTCGAGTCTTTCCTGGAATGTTGGTTCCGCTCAGACTGTCCCAGGTGTTCGGCCAGGATGAGAACTGGTTGATCAGCCTTGTGTGAAGAAGGAGGGGGGTTCCAGCTGTAAACCGCAAGGTTGGTGAACTTTCAAGGTGAGGGCTGTTGAAACTCTGGTTTTCTAGGGTTTGGACTCTGACATATCCCCCTTTTTTCTTTCTTAAATTGGGGGGTGGCTATGGAAAGAGGGTCAGTGGAGAGCCTGTTTTAGGCTATGTTTTGCCTCCACCTCCAGCACCGCAGTAACTAGGCCTTTTTAGATCCTAGTATGGTAGGGCCTCTGCCTTAGGCTATGTAAGTTGCACCCACTCCTGGCATCACATCCCACTCCAATGGCTTCATCAGGCCCTTGGTGGTAGTGATGGGCATCCAGGTAGCAGATTCACAATCATCCCATCATGGAGACACTCTGTAGCCGATAGGCAGTGTGAATCTGGCTCGTGGCACCACAATATTTCCCGTCACTGGTTACTCCATAGCTTATGGCCCTCAGCCAGTATTAGGAGCTGGAGGTCACCCTCCTTGTCATTGACATTTCCACACCCTACAGAACCAAGAAAGCTCTATGCCTGCAGCAAGGGTGGAGAACTGAAGGCAGATGGTTGTTACCTCCATGTTGGCAGAAAAGAAGCCTTTGGCTGATCCTCGGATATCAGGTCGATGGTAGTCAACTGCAACTGGTTTGTTTAAGGCAGAATCGATCTGTGATTTAAGGAAACTGGTTAATCTATTAAAAGCACAGGGGCCAAATGACAAAAGCAGCAAAAGATCCATGAGGGGTCCCAAAAGGCTGGGGAGCAAGGTGGAGAGCCAGGGAGAAGTCTCAGCATTAGCATACTCTGGCAGCTAGCCTGTTCCTTCGGCATCCTGTAGAAAGAACACAAACATGTCCTCTTCTCTACACTCAGAGTTCCCTGGCATTAAAGTTTTTAAATTTTGGGGCATATAGAGATATGATTCTCCCTTCTTTTATTATAAAAATATTGTTGTAAAGTGCTATGGGCCTGTTCCATAATATCTTCCCTCTGCAAATTATGAGGAATCTCAGTAATATGACTAATAGATGTTGTTAATAAAACATCTCAAATGACTGACTATAATAATCAGTGATAATATTTGTCTTAATCTGATTCGGAACATTCCATATAAAAAATAACATATGTAAAAACAGTTATAACTAGAAAGCTTGAAAAGCTGTCAATGGTCATATGTATATTTTTGATTAATTTTTGAATTGCATTGGTATAAATAATTGTAAAAATTAAGAATTAGTAGCATTAAAAGAGAAACAATTTCAAGCAATTGTAAGCCATGAGCTCTCTCTATATATTTATTATTAATATATAAATCAAAAGTTTGATTTTTAACATTTTTAAAAAGAACAGCTACAGCACCCAATTCAATTATCTGTGCTGAAGCAAGGGGACACTTAAAGGAATAAACATGAGATCTAATTATGAGTTTTACTCCCATAGTAGATGCATTTTTATAGGATGCATGTATAAATATATAACAATATAAAGACATGTATAAAGGCGAATTTTTAACAATTTATCTTTTAGAGAACAATTATTAATTTTGCCTAAAAAAAGGCTTGCCATGTAATAAATCAACCATCAATGTTTTGTAATAACCAATTTGATTGCTGTTTGAAACAAGGAACAAACATTTTCTACCTTGAAAATAGAGGCTTAGGTCTTCCACAGGCAAGCTTAAGATGAGGTTAATATAAGATAAAGCCAAATAATATATCCTAACAACCTTTAAAAATCATTTATGTAAAAATTCTAAAAGTCCATAGTTAGGAGCAAGGCCTGTAACAAACATTCCATGAACATTATACACTGAAAAATTTTGGTATTTGGTATATGGTATTTGTCTCCTTGTACTAAGCTCAACTCCAAATGGATCAAGGACCTCCACATAAAGCCAGACACTCTGAAGCTAATAGAAAAGAAACTGGGGAAGACTCTTGAGGACATCGGTACAGGGGGAAAGTTCCTGAATAGAACACCAATAGTGTCTGCTCTAAGATGAAGAATTGACAAATGGGATTTCATAAAATTACAAAGTTTCTGTAAAGCAAAGGACACCATCAAAAGGACAAATCAGCAACCAACAAATTGGGAAAAGATCTTCACCAACCCTACATCAGATAGTGGGCTAATATCCAATATATACAAAGAACTCAAGAAGTTAGACCCCAGAAAACCAAATAACCCTATTAAAAAATGGGTTACAGAGTTAAACCAAGAATTCTCACTTGAAGAACTTCAGATGGCCGAGAAACATCTTAAAAAATGCTAAACTTCATTAGTCTTAGTTTGGATCTCTTTGGGACATCAAGTTCCCTCTCCGTCTGTTGTTTGTCTTTGGTGCACCAAAACTTGTTCATCTCCCAATTTCCATCCATCGAAGGTTCCTATTTCAAGCACCACTTAGGGCGCCACTTGTCCCTACTGGCGGGACCTAGTAATTCAGGGTGTCGAGGAGAATCCAAGCCTGATAGAGAAAATGGGTGGGCAAGAAGAGGGGGGCCAAGCAATTGGGGTGTCTTTGTCAAGGCCTCTTTAATGAAATGTAAAACACCTGGTTATGAACCCTCATTAAGAGGAAGTAGGGAGGGGTTGAGGGGGATACTAGAAGCACAAAAGGAGGAAAGGTCATCCAGGACGGATGCTGGCTGTGGCTTGAGTCTTTCCTGGAATGCTGGTTCCGCCCAGACCATCCCAGGTGTTCGGCCAGGATGAGAACTGGTTGATCAGCCTTGTATGAAGAAGGAGGGTGGGGTCCAGCTGTAAGCTGCAAGGTTGGTGAACTTTCAAGGTGAGGGCTGTTGAAACTCTGGTTTTCTAGGGTTTGGTCTCCGACACATACTCTCTCTCTCTCTCTTTTCTCTCACACATGCCTTTTTCTTCTCCTTCTCTCTCCTGTTCTCTCTCACTTTTTACCTTTCTCCAATTAGAAGAACTTTTCCCTTCCTCCTCCCACCCTTAGGATCTTTCCACTTTTCCCTCTTAGATAGCTTTCATAGAAAACTTTTTGCAACTTAGCAATAAACTCATTAAACACTTCTTTAAGTGTCCTATTTTTCTCCCTCCAAAGACTTTTGACTAGCAAGCTGAAAAATGGAGTCCAGCAGTTCCTGCTGAGATAGAATAAAGACCACATTGTTTAATCCTCTGTTGTTAGGCTACAGGTGTTAATCACCTAAGCCAGCAGTCTTTCACCCTCAGAAAGAACAAGCAAGTTTCTAAGACATTTTAGAAGTTATCATCAGAACTTTAGTACCGTTAGAAAGCCCTGAGACCCTCAAACTTCAAAGCCATCATCATCAGAGTCCTACTCTGTGTCTCCACCACGATCTTCAGCCGGAGCCAGCAATCAGCACACAAGTTCAGTCCTGGTAAGCATAATAAAATGAAAACTCCAACACAAGGAGGGAAACTGCTCCCTGGAAAGATCAAGAAATTATTCTTCTTTCAAAACACCCAAAAGAAGTTAGCCACATAAACATAATTCAACTTGTCACAAAAAAAAAATAACAGGAAGCAGCAATCACTGGTCCTTAATAACTTTTAATATCAATTGACCCAAATCCTGAATAAAAATAGAGAGACTAACAGACTGGATACAGAAAGAAGACCCAGCATTTTGCTGCATAATGGAAATGTACCTCAGTAACAAAGACAAACACTATATCACAGTAAAAGGCTAGAAAAAACTTCCCAAGTAAATGGTGTCAAGAAACAAGTTGAAGTAGCTATTCTAATATTGAATAAAATCAACTTTCTTTCATAGGTTATCACAAAAATATAAGGAAGGACAATCCATGCTCTTCAGAGAAAAAAAAATAACCGAGATGAACTCTCAATTCTGACATCCATGATCTAACTGTAAGGGTGCAAAATTAATAAAAGAAACTTTTCTTCGAAAGCTCAAAGCAAATACTGCACCTCACATGATAATAAGGGGAAACCTCAAGACTCCACTCTTATCAATGGAAAGATCAAGGAAAGAGAAACTAAACACAGACTCGGTGGATCTAACAGAAGTTATGAACCAAATGGATTTAAGAAATACCTATAGAATATTTCATCCTAAAACAAAAGAAACTTCTCAGAACATCATGTTAATTCTCCAAAACTGGCCATATACTACTTGGTCAAAAAACAGGCCTCAAGAAATATTAGAAGATTGAATTCATACCATGCATCCTATCAGATCACCACTGACTTAGGCTGGTTTTCAATAACAACAAAAAAAAGAGAAAGCCCACATACACACAGAAGGTAACCAGTTATCTACTCAGTGATATCCCAATCAGGGAAGAAATAAAGAAAGAAACTAAAGAAATTTTAGAATGTAGTGAAAATGAAGGCACAACATATCCAAACTATTGGGACTCAATGAAAGCAGACCTATGAGGAAAACTCATAACTCTGAGTGTGTCCATATAAATTAGAGAAAGCATACACTAGAAGCATGACAGGACATATGAAAGCTCTAGAAAAAAAAAAAGAAGCAAATACACCCAAGAGGTGTAGACAGCAAGAAGTAATCAAACTCAGGGTTGAAATCAACCAAGTAAAAACAAAGGGAACTACACAAAAAATCAACACAACCAGGAGATGGTCCTTTGAGAAAAATCAACAAGATCGATATACCCTTAGTCAGCTTAACCATAGGGCACAGAGATAGTGTCCAAATGAACAGAATCAGATACGAAAAGGGAGATATAACATCAGAAACCAAGGAGATGTAAAAAAAAAAAAAAAATCATTAGGTCTTTGCAAAAAAAAAAAGTCTATACTCAAAAAAAAAAAAACTGGAATATTTGGATGAAATGAACAGTTTTCTAAGTAGATACGAGGTATGAAAATTAAATCTGGATCAGATAAACCATCTAAACAGGCCCAAAATGACCAAAGAAATAGAAGCAGTACCTAAAACTTCCCTGACCAATAAAAAAACACAGGATCAGATGGCTTTACTGCAGAATTCTACCAGACCTTCAAAGAAGACCTAATTCCAATACTCTTCAAACTGTTCCACAAAATAGAAACAGAAGGAAAACTACCCAATTCCTTCTATAAGACCACAATTTTGATATACGTAAACCACAGAAAGACCTAACAAAGATAGAGAACTTCAGACTAACTTCAATTATGAATATTGATGACAAAATGCTCAATAAAAGTCTCACAAACTAAATGAAAGAACACATCAAAAACATTCACCATGATCAAGTAGACTTCATGCCACGAATATAGGGATGCATCAATGTACAAAAATCCATCAATATAAACCCTTATATAAACTCATAGAAAAAAATACACACAATCATCCCATTACATGCTAGAATATACTTGACAAAATTAAACATTCCTGCATAGTAAAAGTCTTGGAAAGATTAGGAGTTCTAGGCCTGTAAAGGCAATGTACAGCAAACCAATAGCCAATATCAAACTAAATGGAGAGAAACTTGAAGCAATCTCACTAAAATCAGGGATTAGACAAGGCTGCCCATGTTCTTCCTATCAGTTAAACTAGTACTAGAAGTTCTAGTCAGAGCAATAAGACAATGAAAGGAGGTTGATAGGATAAAAATAGGAAAGGAAGAAGTCAAAATATCACATTTGCAGATGATATGATACTATACTGAAGTGATGACAAAAATTCCATCAGAGAACTCCTACAGGTGAAAAACAACTTCTACAAAGGCCTGGATATGAAATTAACTCAAATCAGTAGCCTTCCTCTACTTAAAGGATAAACAGGCTGAGAAACAAATTAGGGAAATGACACTCTATACAATAGTCACATATAATAAAAAGTATCTTGGTGTGACTCTAGCAAAGCAAGTGAAAGTTCTGACAAGAACTTCAAGTCTCTGAATAAAGAAATTGAATAATATCGCTGAAGTTGGAAAAATTTCCAATGCTCATCGACAGGCAGAGTTAGCATAATAAAAATGGCCACCTTGCCAAAAGCAATCTATAGATTCAATGCAATCTCCATCAAAATTCCAACTCAATTCTTCATAAAGGTAGAAAAAATTCCCAAATTCATCTGGAATAAGTAAAATCCCAAGCTAATGAAAACTACTCTAAATAGTAAAAGAATTTTGGGAGGAATTACCATCCCTGACCTCAAGCTGAATTACAGAGTAATTGTGATAAAAACTGTCTGGTACTGGTAGAGACAGGCAAGTAGATCAATGGAATAGAATTGAAGATCCAGAAAACAATCCACACACCTATGTTCATTTCATCTTTTTTACAAAGGAGCAAAGTTATCCAGTAGCACTTTCAAGGAATGGTGCTGATTTAATTGATGGTTGGCACACTGAATGATGTAAATTGATCTTTTGTTTTTTTAATTAGATAATTTATGTATTTACATTGCAAATGCTATCCCCTTTCTTCCTTTCTCCTCCCAACCCCGCCCCCATCCAATCCTGCTTTCCCCTTCTCATTAACACACACTCCTTCCTTGTCCTTGAATTCCACTCTACTGGGACAGAAAGCCTTCACAGGACAAAAGGCCTCTCTTCTAATTGATGTCCAACAAGGCCATCCTCTCCTATATATGCAGCTGTAGTCAAGGGTCCCTCTTTGTTATACTATTTGAATGATGGTTTAGTTCCTGGGAACTCTGGGGTTATTGGTTGGTTCATAATGTTGTTCCTCCTATGGGGCTGCAAATTCATTCAGCTATTTGGTTCTTTCTCTATTTCCTCCATTGGTGATCCTGTGTCTCCCTTCCCCCACAGCATTTAGCTGGACTTCTCAGCACATCCTATTCAAGCTGCAACATTCTTGGCTGGCAGCCTCCACCCTTCCCCTGGTGTTATCTCCAGCCCTTGTTCCATTGGGAACAATACAGCCTGCTTTCACCTTAACAACCAAGACTGCCTCAGGGCAGTCTCACCTGGAGACTAGCAGAAACCTGTGTGACTGGAAGCAGGCAACCTGCTGAGAAGAAGAACCAAGGAATTCACTGCCATTTGGGGGGCAGGGTTGTTTTCTAAAGACTATATATATTGGCTAAATAATAGTAAAGTCAGTCTCTATCGGCAACTGTCGTCTTGACTCATTTCTCTTTCGACCCCTTCCTGTTTATCCCCAGAATTCTCTTCCAGGTATCCGGTTTACATGTGGCCGCGGGTGGCTACAATCCTGCGGTCAGTCCAATGGTTAGCTGAAAGCATCCACGTGTGGTTTTGTCAGGCACTGGCAGTGATGCTCAGGAGACAGCTATATCAGGCTCCTGTCAGCAAGGACTTGTTACCATCCACAATAGTGTCTGGGATTGTTAATTTTATACTGGATTGACCCAGAGGTGGGGCAGTCTCTGGATGGTCATTTTGTTTAGTTTCTGCTCTACACTTTGTCTCTCTATTTGCTCCCATGGATATTTTCTTCCTCCTTCTAGGAAGTATTGAAGTATTCACACTTTGGTGTTCCTTCTTCTTGAACTTCATGTGGTCTGTGAATTACATCTTCGGTATTCTTAGCTTCTGGGCTAATATCCATTTACCAGTAAGTGTATCCCATGTGTCTTCTTTTGTGATTGGGTTATCTCACTCAGGATTACATTTTCTAGTTCCATCCATTTGCCTAAGAAGTTCATGAAGTCATTGTTTCTAATACCTGAGTACTACTCTGTTGTGTAAATGTATCACATTTTCTGTATCCATTCCTCTGTTGAGGGACATCTGGGTTTTTTCCAGCTTCTGGCTATTATAAGTAAGGCTGCTATGAACATAGTGGTGTGTGTATACTTATTACATGTTGGAGCATCTTCTGAGTATATGCACAGGAGTGGTATATCTGAGTCCTCAGGTAGTACTATGTCCAGTTTTCTGAGGAACTGCCAAATTGATTTTCAGAGTGGTTGTAACAGCTTTCAATCACACCAGTAATGGAGGAGTGTTGCTCTTTCTCCACATCCTTGGCATCTTCTGCTCTCACTTGAGTTTTTGATTATAGCCATTCAGACTGTTATGAAGTAGATTCTCGGGGTTGTTTTGATTTGCATTTCCCTGATGACTAAGGATATTGAACATTTCTTTAGGTGCTTCTCAGCCATTAGGTATTCCTCAGTAGAGAATTCTTTTTTTTTAACTCTGTACCCCATTTCTAATAGGGTTATTTCATTCTCTGGAGTCTAACTTTTTGAATTTTTTTTTCATATATTGGATATTAGTCCTCAACCAGATGTAGGATTGGTAAAGATCTTTTCCCAATCTCTTGGTTGCTGTTTTGTCCTGTTGATAGTGTCCTTTGTCTTACAGAAGCTTTGCAATTTTATGAGGTCCCATTTGCTAATTCTTGATCTTAGAGCATAAGCTATTGGAGTTCTGTTCAGGAAATCTTTCCCAGTGCCCATATGTTCAAGGCTCTTTCCTGCTTTCTTTTCAGTTAGTTTCAGTGTAACTGGTTTTATGTGGAGATCCTTGATCCACTTGGACTGGAGTTTTCTACAAAGATATAAGAATGGATCAATTTTCATTCTTCTACATAATAACTAGCAGTTGAACCAGCACCATTTGCTGATAATGTTGTCTTTTTTTCACTGGATAGTTTTAGCCTCTTCGTCAAAGATTAAGTGAACATAGCTGTATGGGTTCACTTCCGGGACTTCTATTCTATTTCATTGATGTACCTGCCTGTAAGTATGTCAATAACATGAAGTTTTAATGATGATTTCTCTGTAGTACAACTTGAGGTCAGGGATGGTGATTTCTCCTGAAGTTCTTTTTATTGTTGTGAATAGGTTTAGTTATCCTAGATTTTTTGTTATTACCAATGAATTTGTAAATTGCTCTTTCTAACACTAAGAAGAATTGAGTAATAATTTTGATTGGGATTGCATTGAATCTGTAGATTTCTTTTGGCAAGATGGCCATTTTTACTATATTAATCCTGTCAATCCATGAGCATGGGAGATCTTTCCATCTTCTGAGATTATCTTTGATTTAGTTCTTCTGAAACTTAAAGTTCTTGTTATACAGATCTTTCACTTGCTTAGTTATTTCCTTGTACAAAACTGAAGTCCAGGTGGATCAAGGACCTCCATATGGAAATATATAAACTGAATCTAATAGAAGAGAATGTTGGCAAGACCCTCTAACACATGGTCAGAAGGAAAATATCATGAACAGAGCATGAAAGGCTGATGGTCTATGATCACCAATCAACAAATGGGGACTCATAAAATTGCAAAGCTTCCATCAGGCAATTGACAATGTCAATAGGAAAAGAAAGGTGACCAAGAGATTGAGAAGAGATGTTTACCAATCATTTACCTGACAGAGGGATAACATCTAATAAATACCAAGAACTCAAGAAATTAGACTCTAGAGAAACAAATAACATTTTGAAAAATGAGATATAAAGATAAAAAAGAATTATCAACTGAGGAATCTAGGATGGCCAAGACACTTATGAAAATGTTCAATATCCATAGTGATTAGGAAAATGCAAATCAAAATGACCCTGATATTCTACCTCATAACAGTCAGAATGGCTTGGATCAAATACTCAGGTGACATCAGATGCTGGCAAGGATGTGGAGAAAGAGGGACACTCCTCCATTGCATGTGAGATTAAAAACTGGTAAAAACCACTCTGAAAATCAGTTTGGTGATTCCTCAGGAAATTGAACATTGTATTATGTGAGGACCCAGTTATACCACACCTAGGTATATACCCAAAATATGCCCCAACATATAAGAGCACACATACTCTTCTATGTTAACAGCATCCTTAATTATAATATCCAGAAGCTGGAAAGACACCTGATGTCCCTCAAAAGAATAATGGATACAGAAAAATTTGGTACATTTACTCAAGAAAATATTACTCAGCTACTAAAAACAGTGAATTTATGAGATTCTTTGGCAAATGAATGGAACATGAAAATATCATCCTGAGTGAGGTAACCTTGTCACAAAAAACCCATAGGTTATGTTCTTACTGACAAGTGTATATAAGTCCAAAAGCTCAGAATACCCATGATGCAATTTACAGACTATAGGAAATCTATAGGGATTCAAAACTGTAGTAAGACTATTGGAATTCAAAGTCCTTCTTGTAAGAGGGAAGAAATTACTCACATGAGCTAGAGTTTGGGAGGGATCTTGAAGGAACAGAGGAATGGTAGTGAAACAAGGAGACAGAATCAAGTATGGGAGGAGACAGGTATAATTTACAGAGGGTCAAGAAGTTGAACAGATGTGTTTAACAATGGCTGATCAGGAACTTAATGTAGCCACCACAAAATCCAAGATGCCAGAAGATCAAGAAACTTCTATGACCCAAAGAGCATGTGATTAGCTGAAATGCTCCCCAAAAGGGATGTAGAACCGTATCCATAGATTAGGAAAACCTCTTGGTTGGCCAATCACTCATCTCCATATATTTAAGCCAGAATTGCTCCTGTGATTAGAAAATATGAGGACAGAGTGTGGAGCAGAGACTGAAGGAAAGGCCATTGTTAGACTGCCTCACCTGGGGAATTCATCTCTTATACAGACACCAAACCCTGACACTATTGCAGATGCCAAGAAGTGCTTGCATAAAGGAGATTAGTATAGCATTTCCTTAAGAGACTCTGCCAGAACCTAACCAATACAGATATGGATACATGCAGCCAACCTTTGATCTGAGTACATGGACAAGAATGGAGGAGCTAGGGAAATTACTGAAGGAGGTAAAGTAGTTTCCAGCCACATAGGAAGAAGAGCAACATCAACCATCCAGACAACCAAGAACTCTCCAGGACTAAACCACCAATAAAAGACTAAACATTAAGGAACACATGCCTACATCTGCATATGCAGCAGAGGATGACCTTATCTGGCATCAATAGCAGAAGAGGACCTGTGAAGGTAAGATGCTCCAGTGTAGGGAATCCTAGGGCAGTGAAGTGGGAGTAGTTGGGTGAGTGGGGGAGCACCATCATAGAAACAGGAGGAGGGGGATGGGATGGGGTGTTTGAAGAGGGAAAACTGGTAAAGCATATAACATCTGAGATGTAAATAAATTAAATAGTCAATGAAAAATTAATAATAATGAAAAAGAATAGTAATAATAATAACAAAACAATATGGTTTACTTTTGTTACCATTAAGAGACTGAGGCATTGGGCATTTTTGGCATGCTGAGATAGGAAGTTTTTTCAGATTCTGATATGTTTAACAGCCACTATTGAACAGAGCGTATTGTAGTAACTTATATATTGCTTGGCATTTTAGTCTTGGCAACAAAATTATCTGAGATAATGTAGTGACTTCTAGGTCTAGGTATTGCTAATTGTGTTATTAATACTTTCTAGAAGAAAGAGGTGGTAGAAAGATCAAAATTCATTGTAATTTTATGAGGTCCCGTTTGTCAATTCTTGCTCTTAGAGCATACGCTATTGGTGTTTTGTTCAGAAACTTTCTCCCTGTACCGATGTCCTCAAGGGTCTTCCCCAGTTTCTTTTCTATTAGCTTCAGAGTGTCTGGCTTTATGTGGAGGTCCTTGATCCATTTGGATTTGAGCTTAGTACAAGGAGACAAGGATGGATCAATTCGCATTCTTCTGCATGCTGACCTCCAGTTGAACCAGCACCATTTGTTGAAAAGGCTACCTTTTCTCCATTGGATGTTTTCAGCCGCTTTGTCGAGGATCAAGTGGCCATAGGTGTGTGGGTTCATTTCTGGATCTTCAATCCTGTTCCATTGATCCTCCTGCCTGTCACTGTACCAATACCATGCAGTTTTTAACACTATTGCTCTGTAGTATTGCTTGAGGAAAGGGATACTGATTCCCCCAGATTTTCTTTTGTTGCTGAGAATAGATTTAGCTATCCTGGGTTTTTTGTTGTTCCAGATGAATTTGATAATTGCTCTTTCTAACTCTGTGAAGAATAGAGTTGGGATTTTGATGGGTATTGCATTGAATCTGTATATTGCTTTTGGCAAAATGGCCATTTTAAATATATTGATTCTACCGATCCATGAGCATGGGAGGTTTTCCCATTTTTTGAGGTGTTCTTTCATTTCCTACTTCAGAGTCTTGAAGATCTTGTCATACAGATCTTTCACATGTTTGGTAAGAGTCACCCCAAGATACTTTATACTGTTTGTGGCTATTGTGAAGGGGGTCATTTCCCTAATATCTTTCTCAGCCTGCTTATCCTTTGAGTATAGGAAGGCCACTGATTTGCTTGTATTGAATTTATAACCTGCCACATTGCTGAAGTTGTTTATCAGCTGTAGGAGGTCTCTAGTGGAGTTTTTTGGGTCACTTAGGTAGACTATCATGTCGTCTCCAAATAATGATAATTTGACTTCTTCCTTTCCAATCTGTATCCCTTTTGACCTCCTTATGTTGTCGAATTGCCTGAGCTAGTACCTCAAGTACAATATTGAAAAGATAAGGAGAAAGGGGGCAGCCTTGTCTGGTCCCTGATTTCAGTGGAATTGCTTCAAGTTTCTCTCCATTTAGTTTGATGCTGGCTACCGGTTTGCTGTATATTGCTTTTACTATGTTTAGGTATGGGCCTTGAATTCCTGTTCTCTCCAAGACTTTAAGCATGAAAGGATGTTCAATTTTGTCAAATGCTTTTTCAGCATCCAATGAAATGATCATGTGGTTTTGTTCTTTGAGTTTGTTTATGTAGTGGATTGCATTGATGGATTTCCATATATTGAACCAACCCTGCATTCCTGGGATAAAGCCTACTTGATCATGGTGGATGATCGTTTTGATGTGTTCTTGGATTCAGTTGGCAAGAATTTTATTGAGTATTTTTGCATCGATGTTCATAAGGAAAATTGGTCTGAAGTTCTCTTTCTTTGTTGGATCTTTGTGTGGCTTTGGTATGGGCGTAATTGTGGCTTCGTAGAAGGAATTGGGTAGTGTTCCTTCTGTTTCTATTTTGTGGAATAGTTTGAAGAGTATTGGTGTTAACTCTTCTTTGAAGGTCTGATAGAATTTTGCACTGAAACCATCTGGTCCTGTGCTTTTTTTGGTTGGAAGACTTTCTATGACTCCTTCTATTTCTTTAGGCATTATGGGACTGTTTAGATGGTCTAGTTGGTCCTGATTTATTTTTGGTATTTGGTATCTGTCAAGGAAATTGTCCATTTCCTCCAGATACTCCAGTTGTGTTGAGTACAGTCTCTTGTAGTAGGATCTGATAATTTTTTGGATTTCCTCAGTTTCCGTTGTTATATCTCCCTTTTCATTTCTAAGTTTGTTAATTTGGATACTTTCTCTGTGCCTGTTGGTCAGTCTGGCTAAGGGTTTATCTATCTTGTTGATTTTCTCAAAGAACCAGCTCCTGGTTTTGTTGATTTTTTGTATGGTTCTCTTTGTTTCTACTTGATTGATTTCGGCCCTGAGTTTGATGATTTCCTGCCTTCTACTCCTCCTGGGTGAAATAGCTTCTTTTTGTTCCAGGGCTTTCAGGTGTGTCATTAAGCTGGTAATGTATGCTCTCTCCATTTTCTTTTTGGAGGCACTCAGGGCTATGACTTTTCCTCTTAGCATTGCTTTCATTGTGACCCATAGATTTGGGTATGTTGTGTTTTCATTTTCATTGTATTCTAAAAAGTCTTTAATTTCTTTCTTTATTTCTTCCTTGACCAAGGTATCATTGAGTAGAATATTGTTCAGTTTCCACGTGTATGTGGGTTTTCTGTTGTTTTTGTTACTATTGAAGACCACTTTTACTCCATAGTGATCTGAAAGGAGGCATGGGATTAGTTCGATCTTCTTATATTTGTTGAGGCCTGTATTGTGACCAATTATATGGTCGATTTTGGAGAAGGTGCCATGAGGTGCTGAGAAAAAGGTATATTCTTTTGTTTTAGGATAGAATGTTCTTTATATATCTGTTAAATCTAATTGGTCCAAAGCTTCAATTAGTTTCATTGTGTCCCTGTTTACTTTCTGTTTTCCTGATCGGTCCATTGAGGAAAGTGCAGTGTTGAAGTCACCCACAATTATTGTGTTAGGTGCAATGTGTGCTTTGAGTTTTAATAAAGTTTCTTTTATGAATAAGGGTGCCCTTGCATTTGGAGCATAGATGTTCAGGATTGAGAGTTCTTCTTGTATTTTTCCTTTGACCAGCAAGAATTGTCCCTCAGAGTCTCTTTTGATGACTTTGGGTTGAAAGTCAATTTTATCTGATATTAAAATGGCTACTCCAGCTTGTTTCTTAAGACCATTTGCTTGTAAAATTTTCTTCCAGCCTTTTACTCTAAGGTAGTGTTTGTCTTTGACCCCGAGGTGTGTTTCCTGTAAGCAGCAAAATGTAGGGTCCTGTTTACGTATCCAGTCAGTTATAGTCTGTGTCTTTTTATTGGGGCATTAAGTCCATTGATGTTAAGAGATATTAAGGAATAGTGATTGTTACTTCCTATCATTTTTGACGTTATTTTTTAAATTTGATTGCTTAACTTCTTTTGGGTTTGATGAAAAGTTACTATCTTGCTTTTTCCAGGGTGAAGTTTTCCTCCTTGTATTGGTGTTTTCCTCCTGTTATCCTTTATAGGGCTGGGTTTGTGGATAGATATTGGGTAAACTTGGTTTTGTCATGAAATATCTTAGTTTCTCCATCTACGGTGATTGAGAGTTTTTCTGGATATAGTAGTTTTGGTTGGCATATGTGTTCTCTTAGAGTCTGCATGAGATCTGCCCAGGACCTTCTAGCCTTCATAGTCTCAGGTGAAAAGTCTGCTGTGATTCTGATAGGTCTTCCTTTATATGTTACTTGGCCTTTTTCTCTTACTGCCTTTAATATTCATTCTTTGTTTATAACATTTGGTGTTTTGATTATTATGTGACAGGAAGTATTTCTGTTCTGGTCTAGTCTGTTTGGAGTTCTGTAGGCTTCTTGTATATTCATGGGCATCTCTCTCTTTAGGTTAGGGAAGTTTTCTTCCATAATTTTATTGAAGATATTTGCTGGCCCTTTAAGTTGTAAATCTTCACTCTCATCTATGCCTATAATCCTTAGGTTTGGTCTTCTCATTGTGTCCTGGATTTCCTGGATATTTGGGGTTACAAGCTTTTTGCATTTTGCATTTTCTTTAACTGTTGAGTCCATGGTTTCTATGGAATCTCCAGCATCTGAGATTCTTTCTTCTATCTCTTGTATTCTGTTGTTGATATTTGCATCTATGTCCCCTGATTTCTTCCCAAGGCTTTCTTTCTATCTCCAAAGTTGTCTCCCTTTGAGTTTTCTTAGTTGTTTCTACTTCTGATTTTAGATCCTGGATGATTTTGCTTAGCTCCTTCACTTGCTTGTTTGTGCTTTCCTGTAATTCTTTAAGAGATTTTTGTGTTTCCTCTTTCATGACCTCAGCCTGTTGACCAAAGTTCTCCTGTATTTCTTTAAGTGTTTTTTGCGTTTTCCTCATTGTTGGCTTTTGTATTCTCCTGGATTTCTTTCAATGATTTTTGTGTTTCCCTTGCAAGGGCTTCTAACTTTTGATCCATTTTCTCCTGAATTTCTTTAAGTATGTCCTACATGTGTTCCTGTACCAGCATCATGACCAGTGATTTTAAATCCGAATCTTGTTTTACTGGTGTGATGAGGTATCCAGGACATGTTGGTAGAGGAGAATTGGGTTCAGATGTTGCCATATTGCCTTGATTTCTATTAGTGACGTTCCTGCGTTTGCCTTTTGCCATCTAGTTCTCACTGGTGTTAGTTTGTCTTGTCAGTGCTGGACTCACCAGTGCAAGCTGCCCCTTCCCAGTTGTTCTCTGGTGCACAGCTTACCTCCTGCACTGCCTGTAGATAGGGTGCTGCTTCCCAGGCTGTTCAGATCCCGAAGCAGGCACACGAAGGCTCTCGCTGGGGCCGGCTGGATTCACCGGAGCACACCGACTTCTCCCAGCTAGCCACCCGGAAGCCCCTCTAGCCTCTTACAGGACCTGGAGATGTGGTGCTGCCCCCCAGGCTGATCTGTATCTGGAAGGGGAGAGAGTTGAGCTGAGGGCTCCTGCCTGAGGCCTTGCCCCAGATTGTGTCTGTGGACCAGATGGAGCCCGTGTATGCTACCGGGACCCCTGTGTTCTGATCACTCCGCTGGGCAGCCTATCCCCCAACCGGGCTGGTATACACAAGGTTTGCCTGGCCGCCCAGGCCCTGGGTCCAAGCAAAAGCCTGGGAGGCCAAGGTCCGAGCAAAGTTCCCCTAGGGCTATGACTGTTAATTGGGTCCGCTATGTGACCAGGATGGCAGGCGTGCGTGCTCACACTCCCTGAAAGCGCCGGGAGAGTCTGCTGGGCTAACAACTTCCTGGGCGGGTCGACACTCAGATGGCCCACCAAGCCACCCAGTTCTTGGGGTCAGTCCTGGGCTTTTTGGGTCCTAGACCCCCGCTTTGTTAGCCTCAGGCTATGCCTGTTATGGCTCTGCTTGCCAGAGCTCTCTGTCGTCCTGTAGGTAAAAAGGCAGCGTGCGCACAGGCCAGGGTAAAAAACCTCCTGGCTGGGTTGGCATCCCGATGGCCCCCCGAACAGCCCAGGGCCTGGGTGCAGGCCAACGCCCGTTGGGCTCAGACCCCCGGGGTGTTGGCCTCAGATTATGTTTGTGTACCTCAGTCTGTCCGATCTCTCTGGAGTCCGAAACCAAGATGGAGGTGAGCCTCTCCTGACTGGCGGGAGGCTGAGTTCTGAAGTGGCTTCTGTGCAGCGAAAGGCGCCGCAAAACTGCAGCTGCTTGTAGCCAGGCTGGTCAGCGAAGGTCAGTGGTCGTGGGCGCAGGGCCTAACTGGACCCTGTGTTGCCTTGGTTGAACTGCTGATGGCCCTTCATCTGGACCAGCCACTGCTGCACTGCCGCCGCCGCCGCCACCTGGGTTACCTCTCTTGGGATGATATTTCCTAGTTCCAACAATTTGGCTAAGAATTTCAAGCATTCATTGTTTTTAATTGCTGAGTAGTATTCCATTGCGTAAATATACAACATTTTCTGTATCCATTCCTCCACTGAGGGACATCTGGGTTCTTTCTAGCTTCTGGCTATTATAAACAAGGCTGCTATGAACATAGTGGAACGTGTGTCCTTACTTCATGCGGGGAATCCTCTAGGTATGTGCCCAGGAGTGGTATAAAAGGGTCCTCTGGAAGTGACGTGCCCACTTTTCTAAGGAACAGCCAGACTGATTTCCACAATGGTTGTACCAATTTGAAACCCCACCATCAGTCTAGGAGTGTTCCTCTTTCTCTACATCCTCGCCAACAACTGCTGTCTCCTGAGTTTTTAACCTTAGCCATTGTGACTGGTGTGAGGTGAAATCTCAGGGTTCTTTGATTTGCATTTCCCTAATGACTAATGTTGAACATTTCTTTCTTTTATTTTCTTTTTTTTCAAATCCAAATGGATCAAGGACCTCCACATAAAGCCAGACACTCTGAAGCTAATAGAAGAGAAACTGGGGAAGACCCTTACACCCTTGAGGTCATCGGTACAGGGAGAAAGTTTCTGAACAGAACACCAAAAGCATATGCTCTAAGATCAAGAATTGACAAATTGGACCTCATAAATTACAAAGATTCTGTAAGGCAAAGGACATCATCAAGAGGACAAATCGGCAACCAACAAATTGGGAAAAGATCTTTACCAATCCTACATCAGATAGAGGACTAATATCCAATATATATAAAGAAATCAAGAAGTTAGACTCCAGAAAACCAAACAACCCTATTAAAAATGGGGTACAGAGTTAAACAAAGAATTCTCACCTGAAGAACTTCGGATGGTGGAGAAGCATCTTAAAAAATGCTCAACTTCATTAGTCATTAGGGAAATGCAAATCAAAACAACCCTGAGATTTCACCTTACACCAGTCAGAATGGCAAAGATTAAAAATTCAGGAGACAGCAGGTGTTGGAGAGGGTGTGGAGAAAGAGGAACACTCCTCCACTGCTGGTGGGGTTGCAAATTGGTACAACCACTCTGGAAATCAGTCTGGCGGTTCCTCTGAAAACTGGGCACCTCACTTCCAGAAGATCCTGCTATACCACTCCTGGGCATATACCCAGAGGATTCCCTACCATGTAATAAGTATACATGTTCTACTATGTTCATAGCAGCCCTATTTATAATTGCCAGATGCTGGAAAGAACCCAGGTATCCCTCAACAGAAGAGTGGATGCAAAAAATGTGGTATATCTACACAATGGAGTACTATTCAGCCATTATAAACAATGAATTTATGAAATTGTTAGGCAAATGGATGGAGCTAGAGAACATCATACTAAGTGAGGTAACCCAGACTCAAAAGGTGAATCATAGTATGCACTCACTAATAAGTGGCTATTAACCTAGAAAACTGGAATACCCAAAACATAATCCACACATCAAATGAGGTACAAGAAGAAAGGAGGAGTGGCCCCTTGTTCTGGAAAGACTCAGTGAAGCAGTATTCCGCAAAACCAGAATGGGGAAGTGGGAAGGGGTGGGTGGGAGGACGAGAGAAGGGGACTTACGGGACTTTCGGGGAGTGGGGGGCTAGAAAAGGGGAAATCATTTGAAATGTAAATAAAAAATATCCATGTGCCTTATTGGTTACAACTCTCAGTAGAGCAGGCCTGACCCTTCACCTGATCAGCACAGAAGAGCTGACCTTGGTAGCAAGGGTTCAGGTAAGCTAGCTTGAGGTCATAATTATGAGATAGAGCTGGTCCTGCCATTGCACACACACACACACACACACATAGACACACACACTCACACACACATTCGCGCGCACATGTGAGCACACAACACACATGCATGCATACATTCTTTCTTTTTTCTTTTTTTTTGATATATATTTATTGATATATCGGTTACCTCACTTAGTAGGATGTTCTCAAGCTCCATCCATTTGCCTAAGAATTTCATGAATTCATTGTTTATAATGGCTGAATAGTACTCCATTGTGTATATATAGCACATTTTTTGCATCCATTCTTCTGTTGAGGGATACCTGGATTCTTTCCTGCTTCTGACTATTATAAATAGGGCTGCTATAAACGTAGTGGAACATGTATCCTTATTAGATGCTGGGGAATCCTCTGGGTATAGCCCAGGAGTGGTATAGCAGGATCTTCTGGAAGTGAGGTGCCCAGTTTTCTGAGGAACTGCCAGACTGATATCCAGAATGGTTGTACCAATTTTAAACCCCACCAGCAGTGGAGGAGTGTTCCTCTTTCTCCACATCCATGTCAACACCTGCTATCTCCTGAATTTTTAATCTTAGCCATTCTGACTGGTGTAAGATGAAATCTCAGGGTTCTTTAGATTTGCATTTCCCTAATGACTAATGAAGTTGAGCATTTTTTAAGATGCTTCTCTGACATCCAAAGTTCTTCAGGTGAAAATTATTTTTTTAACTCTGTTCCCCATTTTTTAATAGGGTTATTTGGTTTTCTGGGGTCTAACTTCTTAAGTTCTTTGTATATATTGGATATTAGCCCTCTATCTGATGTAGGGCTGGTGAAGATCTTTTCCAAATTTGTTTGTGGCCGATTCGCCCTTTTGATGGTGTCCTTTGCCTTACAGAAACTTTTTAATTTTATGAGGTCCCATTTGTCAGTTCTTGATCTTAGAGCATACACTATTGGTGATCTGTTCAGAAACTTTCCACCTGTACCGATGTCCTCAAGGGTCTTCCCCAGTTTCTTTTCTATTAGCTTCAGAGTGTTTGGCTTTATGTGTAGGTTCTTAATCCATTTGGAGTTGAGCTTAGTACAAGGATACAAGAACGGATCAATTAGCATTCTTCTGCATGCTGACCTCCAGTTGAACCAGCACCATTTGTTGAAAAGGCTATTTTTTTTTTCATTGGATATTTTCAGCCCCTTTGTCAAGAATCAAGTGGCCATAGGTTATAGGTTCATTTCAGGATCTTCAATCCTGCTCCATTGATCTGCCTGCCTGTCACTGTACTAATACCATGCAGTTTTTAACAGTATTGCTCTGTAGTATTGCTTGATATCAGGGATACTGATTCCCCCAGAATTTCTTTTGTTGTTGAGAATAGTTTTAGCTATCCTGTTTTTTTTGTTATTCCAGATGAATTTGAGAATTGCTATTTCTGACTCTATGAAGACTTGAGTTGGGGTTTTGACGGGTATTGCATTGAATCTGTATATTGCTTTTGGCAAAATGGCCATTTTAAATATATTAATCCTGCCAATCCATGAGCATGAGCATGGGAGATTTTTCCATTTTTTGAGGTCTTCTTCCATTTCCTTCTTCAGAGTCTTGAAGTTCTTGTCATACCAATCTTTCACATGTTTGGTAAGCGTCACCCCAAGGTACTATATACTGTTTGTGGCTATTGTGAAGGGTGTCATTTCCCTAGTTTCTCTCTCAGCCTGCTTATCCTTTGAGTATAGGATGGCTACTGATTTGCTTGAGTTGATTTTATAACCTGCTATTTTGCTGAAGTTGTTTATCAGCTATAGAAGTTCTATAGTGGAGTTTTTTGGGTTACTTAGGTAGACTACTCTATCTTCTGCAAATAATGATAGTTTGACTTCTTCCTTTTCAATTTGTATCCCTTTGACTCTTTATGTTGTCTAATTGCTCGAGTTAGTACCTCAAGTACGATATTGAAAAGATAAGGAGAAAGGGGGAAGCCTTGTCTAGTCCCTGATTTTAGTGGGATTGCTTCAAGTTTCTCTCCATTTAGTTTGATGCTGGCTACTCATTTGCTGTATATTGCTTTTACTATGTTTAGGTATGGGCCTTGAATTCCTGTTCTTTCAAGACTTTAAGCATGAAAGGATGCTGAATTTTATCAAATGCTCTTTCAGCATCCAATGAAATGACCATGTGTTTTTTTTTTTTTTTGAGGTTTTTTATGTAGTGGATTGCATTGATGGATTTCCATATATTGAACCAACCCTGCATCCCAGGCATAAAGGCTACTTGATCATGGTGGATGATTGTTTTTATGTGTTCTTGGATTCTGTTGGCAAGAATTTTATTGAGTATTTTTGCATTGATGTTCATAAGGGAAATTGGTCTGAAGTCCTCTTTCTTTGTAGGATCTTTGTGTGGTTTTGGTATCAGCGTAATTGTGGCTTCATAGAAGGAATTGGGTAGTGTTCCTTCTGTTTCTATTTAGTGCAATATTTTGAATAGTATTGGTGTTAGGTCTTCTTTGAAGGTCTTATAGAATTCTGCACTGAAAGCATCTGGTCTTCTTTTTTTTGGTTGGAAGACTTTCTATGACCCCTTCTATTTCTTTAGGGGTTATGGTACTGTTTAGATGATCTATTTGGTCCTGATTTAACTTTGGTATTTGGTATATGTCTAGGAAATTTTCCGTTTCCTCCAGATTCTCCAGTTGTGCTGAGTATAGGCTTTTATAGTAGGATCTGATGATTTTATGGATTTTCTCACTTTCTGTTTTTATATCCCCCTTTTCATTTCTAATTTTGTTAGTTTGGATACTTTCTCTGTGCCCTTTGGTCAGTCTGGCTAAGGGTTTATCTATCTTGTTGATTTTCTCAAAGAACCAGCTTCTGGATTCGTTGATTCTTTGTATGGTTCTCTTTGTTTCCACTTGATTGATTTCAGCCCTAGGTTTGATGTTTTCCTGTATTCTACGCCTCCTGGGTGAATTGGCTTCTTTTTGTTCCAGGGCTTTCAGGTGTGTCATTAAGCTGCTATTGTATGCTCTGTCCATTTTCATTTTGGAGGCATTCAGGACTATGAGTTTTCCTCTTATCACTGCTTTCATTGTGTTCCAAAGATTTGGTTATGTTGTGCCTTCATTTTCATTAAATTCTAAAAAGTCTCTGATTTCTTCCTGTATTTCTTCTTTGCCCTAGGTGTCATTGAGTAGAGTATTGTTCATCCTCCATGTGTATGTGGGCTTTCTGTTGTTTTTGTTGCTATTGAAAACATCTCTTACTCCATATTAATCTGAAAGAAGACATGGGATTAGTTCGATCTTCTTATATTTGTTGAGGTCTGTCTTGTGACCAATTATATGGTCGATTTTGGAGAAGGTAAGATGAGGTGCTGAGAAAAAGGTATTTTCTTTTGCTTAAGGTGAAATGTTCTATAAATATCAGTCAAATCCAATTGGTCCAAAGCTTCAATTCGTTTTATTGTGTCCCTATTCAGCTTTTGTTTTCCTGATCAGTCCATTGAGGAGAGTGGAGTGTTGAAGTTACCCACAATTATTGTGTTAGGTGCAATGTGTGCTTTGAACTTTAGTAAAGTTTCTTTTACGAATGAGGGTGCCCTTGCATTTGTTGCATAGATGTCCAGAATTGAACGTTCTTCTTGGTGGATTTTTCCTTTGACCAGCAAGAAGTGTCCTTCTGTGTCTCTTTTGATGACTTTAGGTTGAAAGTCAATTTTATCTGATATTAGAATGGCTACTCCAGCTCGTTTCCAGAGACCATTGGTTTGTAAAATTGTCTTCCAGCCTTTTACTTTAAGGTAGTTTTTGTCTTTGACACTGAGGTGTGTCTCCTGTATGCAGCAGAATGTAGGGTCCTGTTTCCTTATCCAGTCTGTTAGTCTATGTCTTTTTATTGGGGAATTGATTCGATTGATGTTAAGAGATATTAAGGAATAGTGAATATTGCTTCCTCTCATTTTTGATGTTATTTTTATATTTGAGTGGTTATCTTCTTTTGGGTTTGATGAAAGAAGTTGACTGTCTTGCTTTTTCCAGGGTGTAGTTTCCCTCCTTGTATTGGAGTTTTCCTCCTATTATTCTTTGCATAGCTGGGTTTGTGGAAAGATATTGTGTAAATTTGGTTTTGTCGTGGAATATCTTGATTTCTCCATCTATGGTGATTGAGAGTTTTGCTGGGTATAGTACACTTGGCTGACATTTGTATTCTCTTAGAGTCTGCATGAGATCTGCCTAGGATCTTCTAGCTTTCATGGTCTCTGGTGAGAAGTCTGGTGTGATTCTGATAGGTCTTCCTTTATATGTTACTTGGCTTTTTCTCTTACTGCCTTTAATATCCTTTCTTTGTTTAGTGCATTTGGGGTTTTGATTATTATATGACAGGAAGTATTTCTACTCAGGTCCAGTCTGTTTGGAGTTCAGTAGGCTTCTTGTATATTCACGATGTTTCCTCTTTCTTGACATCTGCCTGTTGACTCAAGTTCTCCTGCATTTCTTTAAGTTTTTTTTTTTTTTTGCATTTCTTCTTTATTGACTTCTATCTCTTGAGCCTTATTCTCCTGAATTTCTTTAAGTGATTTTTTTTGTTTCTGTTATACATGTTTCTAGCTTATTCATCTTCCCCTGTATTTCTTTAAGAGGTTCATTTATGTCCTTTTTGTGTTCTTCTAGCAGCATCATGACCAGTGATTTTAAATCCAATTCTTGTTTTTCTGGTGTGTTGGCATAACCAGGACTTGCTGATGTTGGAGGGTTTGGTTCAGACCTGTCATATTGCCTAGATTTCTGTTAGTAGCGTCCCTGTGTTTGCCCCTTGCCATCTTGTTCTCTGGCGTCAGTTGGTCTTGTCTCTGGCTGGTGTTTGAGCCTCCTGTGAGGCTCTAGGGCTATTTCCGCAACACTGGATTGTGGAGTTTCCCCTCTCACAGATTGCTGATGTGCTGTCCTCCTCTTGGGTGCCCTTGCAGCCCTAGTGTGCCTTGCCCCAGATTGTGTCTGTGAACCAGATAGTGCCCGTTTGTTCTCTCAGGGAATGCTGATGGTGTATGCTGCGGGAACTTTTCCGAGTGATGATCACTCTGCTGGGCAGCGGATATCCTAACTGGGTTGGTGCATACAAGGCTAGCCTAGCTGCTCAGGCCCTGAGTCTAGGCAAAAGCCTTGCAGGCCAAGGTTCTAGGAAAGTTTCCCTCGGGATATGAGTGTTAACTTGTTCTGTCAGGTGGCCAGGATCGCAGTGTGCTCATGATCCCTGAAAGTTCAGGGAGAGTCTGCTGGGATAGCAACCTCCTGGCCAGGTTGGCACACAGAAGGCCCACCGAGCAGTCCAGGTCTTGTGGGCAGAACATGACCGTTAGCCGGCTTTGCCTGCTAGAACTCTCTGGTGTCCAGTAGCCAAAATGGTGGCGCGAGTGCTGGGCCAGGTACACAACCTCCTAACAGGGTTGACACACTGATGGCCTCCCCGAACAGCCCAGGGCCTGAGTGCAGGCCAAGGCCAGCCAGGCTTAGAACCCTCATTATGTTGGCCTTGGGTTATGTTTGCATAAGTCAGGCTGTCTGATCTCTCTGGCATCTGAGAACCAAGATGGAGGCAAGTCTCTCCTAATTGACTAGTGGGAAGCAGATTGTAGGGAGCTGTTTGCTACTGCGCCCTTAAAATTTCGCTGGTTTCCACTTTTCGCCTTCCTGCTGGCGGGCTTCCTGTTGTAAACAACTCCTTATTTGGATGAAGCCTGTTGAGTCTTGCACCTTCCGCATGGATACAGCCTATCTGCAATGCCCATGTGGCTAAGCCTGATTGGCTAGCTATTAGTATTTAAGGGTGTGGCTTATTCTCTCCAGGGTCAGAAGAAGCTTGTACAGGGATCCTGAGTAAACTGCTTGAAGAAGATCTTCCTGTGTTGCATCATTCCTTGCTGGCAAGGGTGGTTGAGACAACTGGTGCTGAAACCCGGGAACTCTCCTCGTTCGGGGGTTTCGAAGATCAGAACTTCTTGCAGTCAGGGTAGTGCACTGGTAAGTTCCCAAGGTAAATTGGGACATAAGGGACCTTGAAAAGCAGGTAGCCTGCTCCTCTCTGTAGACAAAGAGGGAGCGAAAAGTTTGCAGAAAGCAAACCAAAAGAAAGTCCGTGGTCTTGCAGACCGACGTTTAAGTTCGCGGATTAGTGACCCAGTGGAAATTAAAAGGGTTATGATTTATGGACCCTGCTCTCATAGCAGTGTCCTACATTTTTGCCTGCGTTCTTTTTTGGGGAGTCATGTTCTGGTTTTGCTGGCCGACGTGCACCCCTGGTGATCACAAGTAAAAGGACTTAGAGCCTTAATTTTTAAAATGGGGACCTCAGTCTCATCCAATTTTTCTGGTTCTTCAGGAGCTGCTTTTATCAAAGAATTTAAAGATCAAGAAATCGACCTTAGAGAGATTTGTTAATGAATGTGATACCGTGGCAACCTGGTTTGCTGTTTATGGCAGCCTAACAGTCACCTGCTGGGATAGGTTAGGGAAGGATCTGGACTTTGCCTGGGATCAGGGCACACTCAAAGGAGGAGTAAGACCTATTTGAAAGCTTGTTAAGGGCTGTTTAGAAGATCAAAAATGCTGTAAGGCATAGAGGATGGACAAACTGCTTTAGAAATCTTACAAGAGGAAAGATCAGAAAAGGCAGAGAGTGTTAAAGAAAAAGGGGCAAAGTCTCTCTACCCTGCTTTAGAAGGGCTAGGAGATTTCAGTTCGGAAGATTCTGATCTTGAGGAGGAGGAGATACATGCTCTGGTTGAACAGTTGGAGGGAGTGAGCCTAAAACAGAGGAAGAAACTTAGAGATAAGTCAGGGGTGGTGGCGCCATCAATGGGTGTTGCCGTCCCCACCCCACCAGCACCTTTCACTCCTCCAACTTGTCTAGAGACTACCCAGTATAGAGGGAATTCCTGTTGTCCATGAGTTTGGTCTCAAGTGCACTTCGAGCTCTCTTTAGCTTATCCAGTGTTTCAGGATCCACAAGGGCAAAGGAGTCATGAGCCTTTAGACTTTAAAGTTATCAAATCTCTGGCCGAATCAGTTCAAAATTATGGAATATCCACTGCCTTCACGGTGGCTCAAGTTGAGGCTCTCGCTAGGCACTGTATGACTCCTGGGGATTGGAGTTCGTTGGTTCGTGCCTGCCTAAGCCCAAGACAATACCTTGATTGGAGAGCATTCCTTATAGAATTTGCAACTGAGCAGGAAGTGTCTAACATAGCGGCGGGCAACCCATGATGGGATAGGGATATGCTCCTGGGTCAAGGAAGGTACGCCAACCAACAGACTGGTTATCCGGTGCAAGTATACAATCAAGTCAATGATATTTCCATAAAAGCTTGGAAGTCCCTCCCCAATAAAGGGGAGGTAACAGGAAATCTTACTAAGTTATTCAAGGGCCTATGGAGCCTTTCTCTGATTTTATTGCTCAACTCATCGAGACTGCCACCAGAATTTTTGGCAATGTGGATTTGGCAGGGCCCATAATAAAGTAGCTTGTTTTTGAACAATGCACAAAGGAGTGCCATGCGGCTATACCTCTGTTCAAAAAAAATAGGGGGATAGAGGAATGGATGAAATTGTGCAGAGAGTTAGGACGGCCACTGACTAATGCAGGTCTTGCTGTGGCTGCTGTGCAATTAACACAGAACAGGAAGTCACAGTCAGGAACTTGCTTCAGGTGTGGAAAGCTGGGTCATCTTAAAAAAACAATGTCCAGAAAGAGGAAGCACAGGCACGGGTGGGATTCCATGCCCTAGACAACCTGGGTTGTGTCCCAAGTGCAAAAAAGGGAAATCACTGGGCTAATGAGTGTAGGTCCATTAAGGACATACATGGACAGCCCCTTCCGTCTGGCTATGGAGGCGCTCGGCCAAATAATGGCCAGTGGGGCCCTCGTCCCCAGGAACCACAAATATATGGGGCCATAGAGGAACAAACCGCAAGTCCCGCATCAGAGAGATGGCCGTCCCTTCGTCATCCGAGGGACCGCGGAGAACCACTGCAGGTTCTGCAGGATTAGACCTCTGCTCCACCTCCAGGTTCATATTAATTCCTCAAATGAGAGTCCAAATAATTGATACTGATTTTAAAGGACCCCTTGACCCTGATACTGTGGGCCTACTCATTGGTAGATCATCCACTGCTTTGAGAGGCTTAATAGTGCACCCGGGGACTATTGATCCAGATTTTAAAGGAATAATCAAGATAATGGTAGAGTCCCCAAAAGGAATTACAGTTATTTCCCCAGGAGATAGAATAGCTCAGCTCATTGTGCTCCCTAGTTTGCATGCAAAGTTTCCAGCTCAGGAAATAAATAGGGGGGAAAAAGGGTTCGGATCCACTGACAATGACCTTACATTTTGGCACTGGATTTAGACCAGCGCCCCATTGTAGAGTTGCAAATTAAAAATAGACAAATTTAGGGACTACTGGACACTGGAGCTGACAAAAGCATAATAGCTGAAAAGGATTGGCCAGTTTGCTGAGATCTCCTCTAAGACTTTACAGGGCTTGGGTTATGCAAAGGCCCCGGATATTAGTGCAAGACAGCTCAAGTGGCAAGATCAGGAAGGACACGCTGGTGATTTACCAATCACCCTATGGGGGAGGGATTTGTTGAAGAATATGGGTTATAAATTAACCAATGATTATTCGGAAGTCTCACAACAACTCATGAAGCAGATGGGGCATTACCCCGGATGGGGCATTGGGAAATTTTTTTTTTTTTTTTTTTTTTTTTTTATCTTTTTTTTTTTTTTAGCAGGTTTTTTTTTTTTTTTTTTTTTATTATTATTCGATATAATTTATTTACATTTCAAATGATTTCCCCTTTTCTAGCCCCCCCACTCCCCGAAAGTCCCGCAAGCCCCCTTCTCTTCCCCTGTCCTCCCACCCACCCCTTCCCACTTCCCCGTTCTGGTTTTGCTGAATACTGTTTCACTGAGTCTTTCCAGAACCAGGGGCCACTCCTCCTTTCTTCTTGTACCTCATTTGATGTGTGGATTATGTTTTGGGTATTCCAGTTTTCTAGGTTAATATCCACTTATTAGTGAGTGCATACCATGATTCACCTTTTGAGTCTGGGTTACCTCACTTAGTATGATATTCTCTAGCTCCATCCATTTGCCTAAGAATTTCATGAATTCATTGTTTCTAATGGCTGAATAGTACTCCATTGTGTAGATATACCACATTTTTTGCATCCACTCTTCTGTTGAGGGATACCTGGGTTCTTTCCAGCATCTGGCAATTACAAATAGGGCTGCTATGAACATAGTAGAACATGTATCCTTATTACATGGTGGGGAGTCTTCTGGGTATATGCCCAGGAGTGGTATAGCAGGATCTTCTGGAAGTAAGGAGCCCAGTTTTCGGAGGAACCGCCAGACTGATTTCCAGAGTGGTTGTACCAATTTGCAACCCCACCAGCAGTGGAGGAGTGTTCCTCTTTCTCCACACCCTCTCCAACACCTGCTGTCTCCTGAATTTTTAATCTTAGCCATTCTGACTGGTGTAAGATGAAATCTTAGGGTTGTTTTGATTTGCATTTCCCAAGGAAGAACTAGCCCAGTTGTTGCTCAACAAAGACCCAATTGGCAAGGTCTGGGTTTTTCCTAGGGGCCATTGAGGAGGGTATTCCCATCAAATGGAAGACAGAGGAACCTGTGTGGGTTCCTCAATGGCCCCTTTCCTCTGAAAAGCTTGCAGCAGCTCATTCCTTAGTAAGTGAACAGCTCTCCCTTGGGCACATTCAAACCTCAGTATCTCCTTGGAGCACACCCATTTTCATTATAGAAAAGAAAACAGGAAAATGGAGGCTGCTTCATGACCTCCGCGCTATCAATCAACAAATGCAAGTGATGGGCCCAGTGCAGCGAGGTCTTCCCTTGTTGTCTGCCTTACCTAGCCATTGGCCAGTCATAGTAATGGATATAAAAGACTGTTTCTTTTCAATCCCTCTCTGCCTTAAAGACAGGGAGCAGTTTGCATTTACCGTCCCTTCCTGTAATCATGAGGAACCTAATAAGAGGTATGAATGGAAAGTGTTACCCCAGGGCATGGCTAATAGACCCTCTATGTGTGTCAATTATTTGTGAGTGCTGTCATCACTCCTCTAAGAGAGCAATATTCCAGAGTAAGATGCATCCACTACATGGATGATATCCTTCTGAGTAATAAAGATGAGAAGGTTTTGGATCAGGCTTTTGAAGAGCTAATAAGATTATTGAGAAGAAAGTAATTGTTTGTTGCCCCTGATAAGGTCAAAAAAGCCAGTGTAGTCTCTTATTTGGGAGCAAGATTGGATACTCTTACAGTAGTCCCACAAAAGATTGAAATTAGAAAGTATAATCTCAAGACACTTAATGACTTTCAGAAGTTGTTGAGTGATATAAACTGGATCCGAAGCTATTTGAAAATACCTAATTATGAATTAAGGCCATTATTCAATCTTTTGGCCGGTGATTCAGGCCTGGATTCTCCTAGACAATTAACTAAGGAGGCTCAAGTGGCCTTGAGGAAGGTAGAGCAAGGACTACAGGATGCAGTTCTATATCGTTGCACAGAGGACTTGGATATCATCCTGTGCATTCTGCCTACCTTTTTGCAGCCTACAGGGCTGTTATGGCAGGCAGGACCCTTATTATGGATTCATCCTAAAGCCTAACCAACAAAATCCATAGAGCATTACCCCACTGCTGTTGCAAAATGGGCCCTTAATGGAATACAACAGTGTGTGAAGTTTTTTGGGAGATATCCAACCTCCCTGATTATTCTATATACTGCTTTTCAAGTGCAAATATTATGTGGAGCAATTGATGACTGGGCCATATTGCACTTTAGTTTCCATGGTATTATAGATAATCATTATCCCAAGCATCCTTTGCTTTTCTTTTTTTAAAGAACATCCTGTTGTGTTTCCAAAAGTAACTACACAAAATCCTTTGCCAGATGCTCCCAATATATTTACAGATGGATGAAAAACTGGATGTGGGGTATATATGGTAGAACATCAGAAACCAGTCCTGTATCAATTCCAGCCAAATTCTCCACAGGTGGTTGAGTTGCAAATTGTCTTGGAAGTCTTTAAAAAAAAGGGAAATGCCTTTTTCCCTTCAATTTGCTTTCCGATTCGGCATATGTGGTAAATGCTGTAAAATTTCTAGAGGTGGCCGGACCTATAAAACGAAGCAGTACTGTTTGTCAGTTACTGAGAGAGTAACAAACGATCATTTGGCTGAGAGAGCCAAAATTTTTTATACAACATATTCTAGCTCATACAGGCTTGCCTGGCTCATTAAGTGAAGGAAATGATCTGGTTGATCGTTGCACTAGAATGGAATATGCCTTTTTGAGTTCTGTTTTGGAAAATGCCCGAATTTTTCATAAGCAATTTCATGTTCCTTCAAAGACCTTGCAACAAAGGTTTAGATTATCCTGGGCAGATGCCAGACAAATTGTGCTCGAATGTCAACAATGTGCTGTTTATAATCATCCCCCTAGTTTAGAAATTAATCCAAGAGGTTTGCTACCTTTAAAATTTTCTCAGATGGATGTTACTCGTATTTCTGAATTTGGAACTTTAAAATATGTTCATGTTTCTGTGGATACTTGTTCTGGCATCATTCATGCTACAGCCTTGAGTGGAGAGAAGACATGTAATGTTATTACACATTGCCTCGAAGCATGGGCGGCTTGGGGGCAACCTCAACGGCTTAAGACAGACAATGGCCCTGCCTATACAGCTCAGTCTTTTCAATCCTTTTGCAAGCAAATGAATATAATCTTGAATCATAATCTACCCTATAATCCTCAGGGCCAAGGCATTGTTGAACATGCTCATTGTACCCTTAAAGAATGTTTAACAAAACAAAAAGGGGGAATTGGGTATGGTAGAACACCCAAAGAATGACTCACATTGGCATTATTTACTTTAAATTTTTTGAATCTGGATAATGATGGTTTGGCTGCAACTGATCAGCACCAATGCCCTAATAATACCTTGAAGGGTTATGTTAAATTGAAGGATGTGCTTACTGGATTATGGCATGGCCCTGATCCAGTGTTGGCGTGGGCAAGAGGATCTGTTTGTGTGTTTCCTCAGACTCAACAAGATCCACTGTGGGTGCCTGAACAGCTGACCAGACACTGCAATAAAAATGAAGATCCTCCTGCTGTTACTGATTCTCAGCGATACATTGTTGCTGGTGTAGAAGGAGCCAATATGGGCGATCTTGTCGGTGTTCCCGAGACCCTTGCCAATACGCCATGATGCTAAGCTGTTTCATTGTCTTTTTTAGTTCTAACAAGTCTCTTGATATACCTTGTTCACCTTTAGATAAAGAGGGAGGTGTAAATGAAAAGCATGCCCTTGCCATCCTTTTGATAGTACTTTCAATTGTTTGCCTGTGGTGCATATGCAGAATGAGGTTTATCCAACAAAGACAGGCTGCAATGATGGTACAGGCATTCACAGCCATTGAAGCTGGACAGTTACCCCAGGCCTGGCTGGCAGCCATGAAAGCCTAATAAGATGCTTTCCACATTCAGGATGCGAGGCTAAGCACTGCACTCAGGGGCCCATGATTGGAAAGCCCTTGAGGGGAGCATGTTTGACTGCACACAAGTTTGTACCCCAGAACCCATCTCTGAGCAAAAGGTACTGGATGGGTTTGATGAAATCCACTGGGCTGATAGCTCAGAAGGGCATCAAAACAATGTCCATGAGTCCACCCTATGGGCAAACGATATATCAGAGGTCAAACCTCTACTCTCACCTGAATGCATGTTTAAAAAGAAAAAGGAGGAACTGTAGGGAGCTGTTTGCTACCGCGCCCTTAAAATGGCACCGGCTTCCACTTTTCGCCTTCCCACTGGCGGGCTTCCCGTTGTAAACAACTCCTTATTTGGATGAAGCCTGTTGAGTCTTGCACCTTCTGCATGGATACAGTCTATCTGCAATGCCCACGTGGCTAAGCCAGATTGGCTAGCTATTAGTATTTAAGGGCTTGGCTTATTCTCTCCAGGGTCAGAAGAAGCTTGCACAGGGATCCTGAGTAAACTGCTTGAAGATCTTCCTGTGTTGCATCATTCCTTGCTGGTGAGGGTGGTCTCGACAGCAGATTTCTGATGTGTCTTCTGTACTGTGAAAGGTGCTGTAAATCTGCCGCAGCTTGCATCCCAGCTGGCCAACGATAGTCAGTGGTATTGGGCACAGGGCCTGCCAGGACCCTGTCACCTTGGTTCCACTACTGATGGCCCTTCTTCTGGATCAGCTGCTGCTGCTAGCATGCATACTTTCTATGTAATAAAGAATGACCATTCTTAAATCATATGATTTTGGAGTTGGAGGTATAGCTAAATGATGTTATTATTGATAATTTTTCCCCTTCCCTCCCCCTGTTTTCCCACCAACCCTTCCCACTTCCCCGTTCTGGTTTTGCTGAATACTGCTTCACTGAGTCTTTCCAGAAGAAGGGGCCACTCCTCCTTTCTTCTAGTACCTCATTTGATGTGTGGATTATGTGTTGGGTATTCCAGTTTTCTAGGTTAGTATCCACTTATTAGTGAGTGCATAACCATTATTCATCTTTTGAGACTGTGTTACCTCACTTAGTATGATGTTCTCCAGCTCCATCCATTTGCCTAAGAATTTCATGAATTCATTGTTTCTAATGGCTGAATAGTACTCCATTGTGTATATATACCACATTTTTTGCATCCACTCTTCTGTTGAGGGATACCTGGTTTCTTTCCAACTTCTGGCAATTATAAATAGGGCTGCTATGAACATAGTGGAACATGTATCCTTATTACATGCTGGGGAATCTTTTGGGTATATGCCCAGGAGTGGTATAGCAGGATCTTCTGGAAGTGAGGTGCCCAGTTTTCGGAGGAACCGCCAGACTGATTTCCAGAGTGGTTGTACCAATTTGCAGCCCCTCCAGCAGTGGAGGAGTGTTCCTCTTTCTCCACATCCTCGCCAACACTTGCTGTCTCCTGAATTTTTAATCGTAGCCATTCTGACTAGTGTAAGGTGAAATCTCAGTGTTGTTTTGATTTGCATTTCCCAAATGACTAATGAAGTTGAGCATTTTTTAAGATGTTTCTCCGCCATCTGAAGTTCTTCAGGTGATAATTCTTTGTTTAACTCTGTACTCCATTTTTTAATAGGGTTGTTTGGTTTTCTGGAGTCTAACTTCTTGAGTTCTTTATATATATTGGATATTAGCCCTCTATCTGATGTAGAATTGGTGAAGATCTTTTCCCAATTTGTTGGTTGCCGATTTGTCCTCTTGATGGTGTCCTTTGCCTTACAGAAACTTTGTAATTTTATGAGGTCCCATTTGTCAATTCTTGATCTTAGAACATATGCTATTGGTGTTCTATTCAGAAACTTTCTCCCTGTACCGATGTCCTCAAGGGTCTTCCCCAGTTTCTTTTCTATTAGCTTCAGAGTATCTGGCGTTATGTGGAGGTCCTTGTTCCATTTGGATTTGAGCTCATTACAAGGAGACAATGATGGATCAATTAGCATTCTTCTGCATGCTGACCTCCAGTTGAACCAGCACCATTTGTTGAAAAGGCTATCTTTTTTCCATTGGATGTTTTCAGCCCCTTCGTCGAGGATCAAGTGGCCATAGGTGTGTGGGTTCATTTCTGGATTTTAAATCCTGTTCCATTGATCTGCCTGCCTGTGACTGTACCAATACCATGCAGTTTTTAACACTATTGCTCTGTAGTATTGCTTGAGGTCAGGGATACTGATTCCCCCAGAATTTCTTTTGTTGCTGAGAATAGTTTTAGCTATCCTGTGTACTTTTTTATTCCAGATGAATTTGATAATTGCTCTTTCTAACTCTGTGAAGAATTGAGTTGGGATTTTGATGGGTATTGCATTGACTCTGTATACTGATTTTGGCAAAATGGCCATTTTAAATATATTGATCCTTCCGATCTATGACCATGGGAGGTTTTCCAATTTTTTGAGGTCTTTTTCCATTTCCTTCCTCAGGGTCTTTAAGTTCTTTTCAAACAGATCTTTCACATGTTTGATAAGAGTCACCCCAAGATACTTTATACTGTTTGTGGCTATTGTGAAGGGGGTCATTTCCCTAATTTCTTTCTCAGCCTGCTTATCCTTTGAGTATAGGAAGGCCACTGATTTGCTTGAGTTGATTTTATAACCTGCCACTTTGCTGAAGTTGTTTATCAGCTGTAGGAGTTCTCTAGTGGAGTTTTTGGGGTCACTTAGGTAGACTATCATGTCATCTGCAAATAATGATAGTTTGACTTCTTCCTTTCCAATTTGTATCCCTTTGACCTCCTTATATTGTCGAATTGCCCGAGCTAGTACCTCAAGTACAATATTGAAAAGATATGGAGAAAGGGGGCAGCCCTGTCTAGTCCCTGATATTAGTGGGATTGCTTTAAGTTTCTCTCCATTTAGTTTGATGCTGGATACTGGTTTGCTGTATATTGCTTAAACGATGTTTAGGTATGGGCCTTGAATTCCTGTTCTTTCCAAGATTTTAAGCATGAAAGGATGCTGAATTTTGTCAAATGCTTTTTCAGCATCCAATTAAATGACCATGTGCTTTTTTTTGGTTTTTTTTTTTTTTGAGTTTGTTTATGTAGTTGATTGCATTGATGGATTTCTGTATATTGAACCAACCCTGCATCCCTGGGATAAACCCTACTTGATCATGGTGGATGATCGTTTTGATGTGTTCTTGGATTCGGTTGGCAAGAATTTTATTCAGTATTTTTGCATCGATGTTCATAAGGGAGATTGGTCTGAAGTTCTCTTTCTTTGTTGGATCTTTGTGTGGTTTTGGTATCAGTGTAATTGTGGCTTCGTAGAAGGAATTGGGTAGGGTTCCTTCTGTTTCTATTTTGTGGAATAGTTTGAAGAGTATTGGTATTAGGTCTTCTTTGAAGGTCTGATAGAATTCTGCACTGAAACCATCTGGTCCTGTGCTTTTTTTGGTTGGGAGACTTTGTATGATCCCTTCCATTTTTTTAGGGGTTATGGGACTGTTTAGATGATCTATTTGGTCCTGATTTAATTTTGGTATTTGGTATCTGTCTAGGAAATTGTCCATTTCCTCCAGATTCTCCAGTTATGTTGAGTATAGGCTTTTGTAGTAGAATCTGATGATTTTTTGGATTTCCTCAGTTTCCGTTGTAATATCTCCCTTTTCATTTCTAATTTTGTTAATTTGAATACTTTCTCTGTGCCTTTGGTCAGTCTGGCTAAGGGTTTATCTATCTTGTTGATTTTCTCAAAGAACCAGCTCCTGGTTTTGTTGATTCTTTGTATGGTTCTCTTTGTTTCCACTTGATTGATTTCAACCCTGAGTTTGATGATTTCCTGTCTTCTACTCCTCCTGGGTGAAATAGCTTCTTTTTGTTCCAGGGATTTCAGGTGTGTCATTAAGCTGCTAGTATATGCTCTCTCCATTTTCTTTTTGGAGGCACTCAGGACTATGAGTTTTCCTCTTAGCGCTGCTTTCATTGTGTCCCAAAGATTTGGGTATGTTGTGCCTTTATTTTCATTAAATTCTAAAAAGTCTCTGATTTCTTTCCTTATTTCTTCGTTGGCCAAGGTGTCATTGAGTAGAGTATTGTTCAGCCTCCATGTGTATGTGGGATTTCTGTTGTTTTTGTTGCTATTGAAAACCACTCTTACACCATAGTGATCTGATAGGAGGCAAGGGATTAGTTTGATCATCTTATATTTGTTGAGGTCTGCCTTGTGACCAATTATATGGTCGATTTTGGAGAAGGTACCATGAGGTGCTGAGAAAAGGGTATATTCTTTTGCTTTAGGGTGAAATGTTCTATAAATATCAGTCAAATCCAATTGGTTCAAAGCTTCAATTAGTTTTACTGTGTCCCTGTTTATTTTCTGTTTTCCTGATCGGTCCATTGAGGAGAGTGGAGTGTTGAAGTCCCCCACAATTATTGTGTTTGGTGCAATGTGTGCTTTGAGCTTTAGTAAAGTTTCTTTTACGAGTGAGGGTGCCCTTGCATTTGGAGCATAGATGTTCAGAATTGAAAGTTCTTCTTGGTGGATTTTTCCTTTGACCAGGTAGAAGTGTCCCTCATTGTCTCTTTTGATGACTTTAGGTTGAAAGTCAATTTTTATCTGATATTAGAATGGCTACTCCGGCTCATTTCCCGAGACCATTGGCTTGTAAAATTGTCTTCCAGCCTTTTATTCTAAGGGAGTTTTTTTTTTGTTTGTTTGTTTGTTTTTTGTTTTTTGTTTTTTTCGAGACAGGGTTTTTCTGTATAGCTCTGGCTGTCCTGGAACTCACTCTATAGACCAGGCTGGCCTTGAACTCAGAAATCCTCCTGCCTCTGCCTCCCAGAGTGCTGGGATTACAGGCATGCGCCACCACCGCCTGGCTCCTAAGGTAGTTTTTGTCTTTGACATTTGGTTGTGTTTCCTGTATGCAGCAAAATGTAGCATCCTGTATCCTTATCAAGTCTGTTAGTCTATGTCATTTTATTGGGGAATTGAGTCCATTGATGTTAAGAGATATTAAGGGGGCTGGAGAGATGGCTCAGCAGTTAAGAGCACTGACTGCTCTTCTAAAGGTCCTGAGTTCAAATCCCAGCAACCACATGGTGGTGGCTCACAATCATCTGTGCACAGTGTACTCATATACATAAAAATAAATAAATAAATCTTTAAAAAAAGAGATATTAAGGAATAGAGATTATTACTTCCTTTCATTTTTGATGTTATTTTTATATTTGAGTGATTATCTTCTTTTGGGTTTGATGAAGGAAGGTTACTATCTTACTTTTTCCAGGGTGTAGTTTCCCTCCTTGTATTGGAGTTTTCCTCCTATTATTCTTTGTAGAACTGGGTTTGTGGAAAGATATTGTGTAAATTTGGTTTTGTCATGGAATGTCTTGGTTTCTCCATCTATTGTGATTGAGAGTTTTGCTGGGTATACTAGTCTTGGCTGACATTTGTGTTCTCTTAGAGTCTGCATGAGATCTGCCCAGGATCTTCTAGCTTTCATGCTCTCTGGTGAGAAGTCTGGTGTGATTCTGATAGGTCTTCCTTTATATGTTACTTGGCCTTTTTCTCTTCCTTTAATATTCTTTCTTTGTTTAGTGCATTTGGGTTTTTTTTAAATTTTTTTTATTCGATATAATTTATTTACATTTCAAATGATTTCCCCTTTTCTAGCCCCCCACTCCCCGAAAGTCCCGTAAGCCCCCTTCTCTTCCCCTGTCCTCCCACCCACCCCTTCCCACTTCCCCGTTCTGGTTTTGTCGAATACTGCTTCACTGAGTCTTTCCAGAACCAGGGGCCACTCCTCCTTTCTTCTTGTATCTCATTTGATGTGTGGATTATGTTTTGGGTATTCCAGTTTTCTAGGTTAATATCCACTTATTAGTGAGTGCATACCATGATTCACCTTTTGAGTCTGGGTTACCTCACTTAGTATGATGTTCTCTAGCATTTGGGGTTTTAATTATTATGTGGCGAAAGGTATTTCTGCTCAGATCCAGTCTGTTTGGAGTTCTGTAGGCTTCTTGTATATTCATAGGTATCTCTCTCTTTAAGTTGTGAAAGTTTTCTTCCATAATTTTGTTAAAGATATTTGCTGGCCCTTTCAGTTGTAAATCTTCACTCTCATCTATACCTATAATCCTTAGGTTTGGTCTTCTCATTGTATCCTAGATTTCCTGGATGTTCTGGGATACAAGCTTTTTGCATTTTGCATTTTCTTTGACTGTTGAGTCAATGGTTTCTATGGTATCTTCAGCATCTGAAATTCTTTCATCCATCTCTTGTATTCTGTTGTTTATATTTGCATCTATTGCCCCTGATTTCTTCTCAAGGTTTTCTATCTCCAAAGTTTTCTCCCTTTGCGATTTATTAGTTGTTTCTACTTCTGTTTTTAGATCCAGGATGGTTTTGCTCAGTTCCATCATTTGTTTGTTTGTGTTTTGCTGTAATTCTTTAAGAGATTTTTGTGTTTCCTCTTTCATGACTTCTGCCTCCTGACTCAAGTTCTCCTGCATTTCTTTAAGGTTTTTTTTTTTTTTTTTTTTTTTTTGCGTTTCTTCTATATTGGCTTCTGTCTCTTGAGCCTTATTCTCCTGCATTTCTTTTAGTGATTTTTCTGTTTCCATTATACAGGTTTCTCGCTTATTCATGTTCCCCTGTATTTCTTTAGGAGATTCATTTATGTCCTTTTTGTGTTCTTCTAGTAGCATCATGATCAGTGATTTTAAATCCAAATCTTGTTTCTCTGGTGTGTTGGCATAACCAGGACATGCTGATGTTGGAGAGTTTGGTTCAGATGCTGCCATATTGCCTAGATTTCTGTTAGTAGCGTTCCTGCATTTGCCCTTTGCCATCTTGTTCTCTGGAGTTAGTTGGTCTTGTTCCTGGCTGGTGTTTGGGTCTCCTGAGGTGCTCTGGGGCTATTACTGCAACACTATATGGCTGGGTTTTACCTGTAGCAGATTGCTGATGTGCTGTCCTCCTCTTGGGTGCCCTTGCAGCTCTAGTGTGCTTTGCCCCAGATTGTGTCTATGAACCAGATGGTGCCCGATTGTTCTCTCAGGGAATGCTGATGGTGTATGCTGCGGGACCTTTTCAGCGTGCTGATCACTCTGCTGGACAGCCGATCTCCCAACCGGGTTGGTGCATACAAGGCTAGCCTAGCTGCTCAGGCCCTGGGTCCAGGTAAAAGCCTGGGAGGCCAAGGTCAGAGCAAAGTTCCCCTCAGGCTATGACTGTTAATTGGGTCTGTCAGGTGGCCAGGATGGTGGGCGTGTGTGCTCGCGCTCCCTGAAAGTGCAGGGAGAGTCTCCTGGGCTAACAACCTCCTGGGCAGGTTGACACACAGATGGCCCACCAAGCCGCCCAGTTTTTGGGGTCAGTCCAGGGCCTGTTGGGCCCTAGACCCCTGCTTTGTTAGCCTCAGGCTATGCCTGTTAGCTGGCTTTGCCTGCTAGATCTCCCTGGGGTCCTATAGGCAAAATGGCGGCATGCGTGCCGTTGCAGGCAAAAAAAACCCCTCCTGGCTGGGTTGGCACCCCGATGGCCCCCCGAACAGCCCAGGGCCTGGGTGCAGGCCAACGCCCGTCACGCTTAGACCCCCACGATGTTCTGAAGTGGCTTCTGTGTGGTGAAAGGCACCGTAAATCCACAGCTGCTTACAGCCCAGCTGGTCAGCGAAGGTCAGTGGTCGTGGGCGCAGGGCCTAACTGGACCCTGTGTCGCCTTGGTTCCACTGCTGATGGCCCTTCGGTTGGACCAGCCACTGCTGCAGTGCTGCCACCACCGCCGCCGCCCTGATAATTTTTGATATTAGATTTGTCTAGTATTTTAACACATCACTGGACTTAGATAATTATATAATATCTGGAACTGGACCATAACTTTTAGGATTAAGAACAAGTAAATTTAGATTAAATGTGATTGAGATATACAACCCTCAATTCATTTTTCATTCTTTGGTTAAATGTTCATTTCTCAAGGAATGCAATAAATTACATATCTGCGATTTTATATTAAAATATAAACATATATAACATTAAAAATCAAAGTGATACTTTTATCTATTTTCAAGTTTTTGTAAATAATATAATTTGTAAAATTAAAAACAAATTAAAGTTTTACTCAAATTACCCTTGATGTCATCCCCAAAAGATCTGTACTCATTGAATTTTAGTGTTTCTGTCTTATTAACTATCTTTTATCTGATGCATGTACCAGAAACATATCTGATGCTCTCCTCATTGTTGCCCATCTAATCTTTATGTGATATAGCTATCATGTGATATAAGTGCTTATTTATCATACTGTACAGAAGAGGAAGCTGTGACTCAGCAAAGTCAAATAACTTCCCATGGTTACCTGCAAGCAGAGGGTTGAGTTCAAAATCATGCCTATTATGCTTTCTTACCTCATGTTATATCCTACAGGACTTTGGTATTATATTATAAATAAATTGTATATATAATGTAAATGCACAGTTTTCACACAGAAAACATAAAGTTTTTCATTTAGTGAATATACATTGACTTATTATACTTATAAAGTATAGTAAAAACCAGAACAAATCCCACAACAAACAAACAAACAGAAAAACCAAGATAACTACAGTAAAACAATAGAACTTTTTATTGATCCCCCAAATCAAAAGTAAATCAAAGAAGCACCACACAGCAGCCACATAATTCACACCAACTTGTAATATAGATATGTTAACTCTTATTTTTGCTGAAATGTATTTTAACATTTCACTTTCATATTAATGGACATTTATGTCTATGCATTGGATTTGTGAGAATTCTCTTGTTTATAATTTGTATAGCTACAAAGCTTGTGTGAAGGTTTTGTACTCAAATCTCTTTATGACAGCTGGAAACAAAAGAGTTCTTCAACCAAGTTTATTGGAATGCCCAGGTACAGCAACAACACAGCCATTCTATCAAGTATGGTCAACAAATGAATGTTTTGGCTATAAAAGGGTATTTTTGTTTCAATATTTTAGTAAGAAGTAACTTTCCAAATGTTCTAATATCTGACAATTTAGAATTTATCTTTACAATAATATATTGTATTTAAAACAAAATGTTTTCTTCTGTTTTGAAATTATGTCTGAAAGTTTCAAAATTTAGTTTGAGTAAGTTATATGCAAGAGGCAGCATCCAAGTATCAAAGTACAAATATGACTTTTAATTTAAACTGAGGTGAGATGTAGAGTGGGCAATTGATTTGGGCCTGCAAAATTAAAATTTTGGGTGCTAGCTAAAGACCAGAATAAAAAAATTTCTTCTTCAGAGGAGGAAAAATCATTGGTGGACCAAGAAAGAAATTTAAAAAATAGGATGAGAATCTCTCTCTCTCTCTCTCTCTCTTTCTCTCTCTCTCTCTCTCTCTCTCTCTCTCTCTTACACACAAACACACACACACACATACACACACACACATACACACTAGATAGATGAAGAAAGCTTCATCAAGATCTAAACATTTATTTTTTTCTCCAATAATTTATACATCCCAGAAAAATCATTTAAGGAGCACAAAAATTACAATGAAGCTACATTCTATTTTTCTTTTAGTAAATGATTATTTTTTTAAAAAATTATGTTCCTCAATACCTTTGCATACAAAGCATTTTATGTCTTACAGGTGAGGAAGAACAAAGCATTCCCAAGAAGCTACATACATTTATAACTAAGAAACTTGTGATAAATTAACAAAAGTTTAAGCAATGAAGGTAATTTTCTCAGCAGATTGTCCTAACGGGCAGAATATAATCGTGGTTACAAAGAAGGAATCAGCTATCTTAGTGATTATCTTAAAATATAATCATATAAAAATTTGAAAAGAATCACAGATGTAAACTTTTATTTAAAAAGCAGTCATTTCTATTTTAAATCCTCAGGGTACATAACCAACTACTAATTAACAGTTTTTATTAAATCTAATCAGGAAGCTGAGGATAAAAATGGAAATAAGAACTTATCACCTGGTCACTAGCCTAGCTTCAGGAAAAGTCATGTAAGCCAGTGCTATTCGAGCTGCCATTGTTTTATTCCCTGAGCAAAAAATAACCAAAGGCTCATCAATTAAACTGTGCCTTCTTGAACTTCATTTTGTTTTGTAAGATTTTCTACATCAGAACCATTGACAAAATCATTGTAACAAAATTGTCAAAATTCTTACTAAAGGTGGTGGTCATTGTTAACAATCTATATTTGAAAGTTCTTTCCAAGGGTGGTGACTAAATCATAAATGTGTTCAAGAAGCAATGCTTGAAAATTCATCAAGCACTAATATTTTGACTGATAATGTTATGGCCCAGTGGACAGCTGGAACACTCTTAGAATTTTCATCTGACAGATAGATTATGAAGGATGTGAACATCATACAACTACAGGCAGAGAGATGCTTCATAACAGCATCAAGTACCCAGGACATATAGTACTTATGTCTCTGCCTTTCTGTAGAACACTTTTCTATTTATAACTAACTGGTGGCCTGCATTCTATGAGTTAAGCTGTCTGTAGTTCCTCTTTCAGCAGCCTTGACAACAAACCTTCTAAAATTAAGGGCTGTACAAATAATACTGTGAGAAATAACTAATAGTTTTTAAAGGAAAGGGAGAATACCTTAGGATACCTGATATTGGTCCATGGTCCATGTAAATGGTCACAATGAAGAAAAGTCTATAGCTATTTCTTTTCCTAAATGCCATGCATTTAACAAATATTTTGTCTACTCTGATTATATTATAACTATGTCTTAGTGGATGTTTCTTTACATGCAAGACAAGGGAAATAAATATCTCAATAGTTTGTAGAGGTAGAGATCTACAGTGTGAATACTTTATAATGATCTGACCAACTTCATATCCTAACCTGAAAATGTCTTTTCCATTTACTAGTTTATACAACAGACAGAGATGAAACAAATATTTTGAGAAAAACATTTTCCAACCTCTGAAATCTTTAAATAAATTGTAATTTATGAAAGTGCCCCTGTGTAGAATAGTATGGTAGACAAAGTACATTTCTCAGTACTAAAGAAAGTATCTTATTTCAACTGTATGTCTAATGCTATCATAATTGAAATGGTATGACTAGAATTTAGTATTTGACCTTTGGCCTTTACACAATGAACAGAGTGCTCTGAACTAATTATACTGATTTTGTCTCTTGGGATTAGCAAGCTGGAGTCTGGCAATGATTTTAAAGTGTTTTTCCAAAAACTTGGAATTGCTTCAAGTTTTTTTGTATATCAGAGTCTGATATACAAAAAATTGGATAAGTCTTAATTAATGAATCCTTACAGATGGGTATATTTTAACTAAATTAATAACTTTTACTTTAAGAAGTACCTGAAGCATTAGAGGAAGTAGAGCACTGGAAAGCCCTATAGAGATGTCTCATTGTTGGTTGTCCTGCTTTTGTTAACCTGAGCCTGTAATCACATTCCAGTTGCACTCATACATTTTACAGACCTGTTCACAATGTTTTCTCTTAAATCAGCAGTTCTCATGCTGTGTGTCTTTACCTCTTGTATGTCAAATAACATTTTTAATGATCATAATCATACATCTTTCTTATCATTTAGCAAAGTTACAAAGTAGCAACAAAAATAGTTTTATGAATATGAGGGACTCTATTAAAGGATCACAGCATTAAAAAGATTGAGAAATACTGCCTTAAATATACTATGTTTTATTGATTTGGTGATTCAATATTGACTTCATCATTTAAGTTCGTTAGAATTATGTTGTGTCCATCTTTCTTCACTTTCACTCCAAATTCATTAATCTCAGGAAGACATGACAATATTTGGACTTTTTAAAGTTATTGTATCCCAGATCAACAAACAGAAAAAAAATCACTGAATAAAAATTGGTATAAAGCAAAAAAAAACATTATTAATTTTTATTTCTTTTATTTAGTGATTGCTAAATCTTTGTTAAATTTTAAAAATGTATACTTTATAAAATATGAGTTGGTTCTCTGAAAGCTTCTTGCCAGCAATTTCTGAATCTTATGTTTAAAATATCCCTGCTTTCTGTTTTGCAGTGAGAAGGTTTTTTTTTTTTTAATTTGGTTCTAATTTTAATCTAATTTTAATTTTTAACTTGTAAGTAATATCTTATACACACACTTTTATCTGTCAGATATGTACTATTAAAGAAAAAACTCAATAGTTATTGTCTTACTTAGGTATTATCAATGGTGTGGTGAAACACCATGACCAAAGCAGCTTGGGAAGCAACGGTTTATTAGGCTCATACTTCAAGGTCAATGGTCATTATCATATTAAGTCAGGGAGTAAACCAGAGGCAAAGAGCTGATGCAGAATCTATGGAGGGATGCTACTTACTGGCTTGCTTGTTCTGACTTGGTTAGCCTTTTTTATTATAGAACACAGGATCACTAGTCCAGAGATGGCACCGCTCACAATAATTTCTGTACTTCCTCCATAAATCACTAAATAACAAAATGCCTTATAGGCTTATCTATAGCCCAATTAGGCATTATCTCTATTGAGGTTCCCTCCTCTCAGATAACTCCAGTTTGTGTCAATACGACATAAAACTAGCCAGCACAATTATTAAACTCGTTATTCAATTCATTCAAGATGATTGAAAAGAAGAATATAGTCATAGGGAAAAGGATTGGATCTGACTCTAAATTCCCATTCTGCTTAATTTATAAGGTCAGATGTGAATATTCAGACAGCAAAGAATCTTTATAAGTTGCTTCTCTTGATGAAGTTACTGGCCCCTATCCAGGGATCTGTTGAGAGTCAAAAGTTGTATGGGATTTTATGATGGTTTTGATGAGAATAGATATATTTAACATATATTAAACTTAGCCAATCAAAATCCAGGTGATTGCAAATATCCTTGATAATCAATTTTGAATTCAGAATTAAACTCATCCATCATTAATACTGTCCAAGTCTCTATCTCTTAAGGGTTATGCTAAAGTGTTCTTTATATCAATAATGAAAGAACATAGTGAGGAAATATGAAAACACATTGTCAGCAGTTCACTGTGAGAAAAGTTCTTGATTTCCTCATAGTTATCTTCCTTGTTCCTGTTGGAGTGTAGTGCCAGGGAAATGTGAACAGCTACCCTCAAAACTAGACACGTGCCAATTTAATTCACCTCATATCAGGGTATTTATTATATTAGAGTTATTTTCCCCCATATGCAGGATGGTTTTGATAGTAGAGGAGCCCCAAATGTCTATCGGGGCAAGGCTTTAAAGTAATTGGCAAGGAGCAGGTAAGTGTGCAAGCATCTAATTGTAAAGCTTCGGAGGACTTTAACATAATTTGCTGGTGCTTTGAGTCATAAACTTAATTTCTGCTCCCATCTGCATTGGTGTAGTTAGGCACAGAATGGGCTCGTAATATGTGGGTGCAGGCTTGTTGGGGACATTACCTGGAGAGACTGGTCTCATTGCAGGTGTAGCCTGGAAATGGTGGTCTTGTTGGAAATAAACCAAGAGACAGTTTTTTTTTTTTTTTTGAGGCGCGGGGGGGGGGGGGTGGAATCAACTGGGAAACTAATCCTAGGTACTAGCCTGTTAGTTTAACTTAATTCTAACTTAGGTTAGGTTTTTGAAAATGGAGTATGGACTTAAAAGATTTAGCTTCTAGTGGGGAGCCAGAAAAGGGGAAATCATTTGAAATGTAAATAAAGAATATATCGAATAAAAACCAACAAACAACAACAACAACAACAACAAAAAAGATTTAGCTTCTCATGAGCATCACCTCTCTCTCCTTAGAAAGACTCCAATTTCACTCCTGGGGTACTCTCTGTTTGTTTTCTCCATTGGTCAGCATTCTGCCTCTCAGAGCTTTATCCATGGATTTTTAGTGATACATGACTCTACTTCATAATATTGCTTCACTGGTGTTTATTAATTCCTAAACTCTCTCCTTAAATGATTTATTTTCTCATGCAGCACTACATAGTCCATTCTTTGGCCTCTCAACAAACTTCCATATCTCTTATATTTTGGTTGACAGTTCTCAGGAGTGTTTACCAAGGAATGTTTTTATATTGTTTTGGCAGCATGTGTACATGTGTATTTATCTGTACATGCCTATTGTAGACCTTAGCTATGGTCTAGGGACATAAGTTTACATGATCCCTGTATGTCAGTGTTCAAACCACCTTAAAACACTACAGTAAATATAATGCTGTAAGGCTTGTTATAAGCTATCTTAAAAAGATGCATTTTTTTTCTCCTAGAAATCTAACAATGTCAGCAGCTATCCTCTTTATCACAGAGTCTATGAAATATATGAGCTGGTAGAAACATTTTAGGATCCAACATTTATTTTTATTTTATTTTATTTTATTTTATTTTATTTTATTTTATTTTAGGATCCAACATTTAAATGTCACCTCACTGTTGCCCAGGTTTGAGGTGGAATGGTATTTGAACTGGTAAATTGTATAGTGCTTCCCTTTGACTGTCAATGTTATGCTGTAACTCTGAAGAAGCATGCTGAAACTATCTACAATATTTCAATGCAGCATCCACAAGAGATGAAGGCTTACATTTGGTATGTTTCAATTTACCTTTCAAATTGGCTCCTGTGTTTCTAATAATTTCTCATTGTTATTTCTATTGTACTAGATTAGATATTCTTTTTCTCTTGAGATCTGTTCTTAATTATATAGATGCTAAAAAGTATTTAATACTTCATAAAATAGTTTTCTATATTGGTTCCACATGATTATTTGCCTAGAGACCATTAAAAACCACAAGGCCTTGTTTCTTTTACTCTTGGGCTGTAGTGATCTACCTGCTTTGGCATCCAGTGACACAACTGCAGACATCACCAACTTTCCTACTTTAGAAACCATATTCTTAAAGCATTTGATAATTTGGATCTCTGTTTCAGATTAGCTGATTTCTGCAGTCAATAATTTTACAAATGTTTCATCCAAGTTCAACCATAGACTGAAAGAGTTAGAAAAAAGCAAGTATGTACTAAATCAATCAGAGTAAAGTTGGCCATTGGTTGGGTGTAAATATCTACATCTTACTCCTTCAGCTGCTTGTTCCGTCTTTCAGAGGATGGTAATGATAAGTCCCTTTCTGTGAGACCTCCATAGACTCATTAATAGTGTCAGGCCTTAGGGTCTCCACTTACACTAGGTCCCACTTTGGGTCTGTCACTGGACCTTCTTTACCTCATGCTACTCTTCATTTTCATTCCTGTATCTCTTTCAGACAGGAACAATTATGGGTCAGAGTTTTGACTATGGGATAGCAACCCCATGCCTCACTCAATGCCCTTTCTTTTTGCTGGAGGTGGGGTCTATAAGTTTGCTCTCCTCACTGTAGAGTATCTCATGCAAGAAAGGAAACAGGCAACCTCAGGAGGTAGAAAGTTGGTGAGACCCTCCAGAATGTACAAAGAGTATTATGTTTTAAAATGTATCAGTGTGGCTTATTTTGTTGCAAACTTTTACTTTTCCAGGCAGTGTTCATATATTCATAAAGATATAACTTTATTAATTTTACTTTTAACACCATATTACTGAGAATTATGACCAGTGGATGTATCTGGAACATGCATTCATTGATCCTTTAGGCTTACTAGTGAAGCCTTTCTACAGGTAAGAAAAGATGATCCTAATATGAGTTTAAAATTGTTCTAGTGTATAAAATATTATAATATTTATTATTAATATTCAAACTTTTAGTGATATAAACTCACTGTACCTAGTTATTTTCCACATAAATATTTTATTTGGGACATGATATATATGTTTTCCTCAACCCAGTCTCATTAACTACCCTCAGTATGTTGTCACTTGTACAAGTCCTACTTCCCTGCGTCATTTCTCCAGTGTCCCATCTTATATTTAAGGTCTTTTAGGATCTGAGAAAATGCAAATTAGAGAAAACATGAATTTACCCTTCTGTGTATTGCTTGCTTCATTTAGTATGATGATTTCTATTTGCATCAGTTTTTTAGTATACAGAATAATTTCATTCTTCTTTGTGATGAAATAAAATTCCATTGTTCATATATACCATCTTCTTTTCCATTAATTCATTGACTGATATCTAGGGTGGTTCCATATCTTGACTTCTATGAATAGTGTGACAATAAGCACAGTTAAGCGGTTATCTCTGTCATATGTTGAGAGTTCTTCAGGCATGCATCCAGAAGTGGTGTAGAAGAATCATATGGTAGTTTTGTTCATAGATTTCTTGAGGTGCCTTCATATTGATTCCCATAGTAAACAGACTCTAAATGCACTCCAACTATTATTGTGTATACCTTTCCTCATCTCCACACTTCCTCACCAGCATTTGTTCTTGTTTGTTAGTTATGGTAGAGAGAAAGAATCCCTTTCTGGTTTTGATTTAAATTTCCTTTATTATTAATATGCTGAACACTTTTATGTTTATTGGATTTTTGTTGTTCATCTTTTGAGTAGTGTATGTTTATTCCGTTTGCTAGGATTTAGATATTTATTAAATGTGTTATTTGTATATTCTAGATTTCATTGCTCTTGGAAATATTTGCTAGTAGAAATTTTCTCAAATTTCATTGACATTCCATTTATTTGATTATTCTTTTTGCTTCACAGAACTCTTAAAATTTTATTAAATCATGTTTTATAATTCATCACACTATTCGTTAGCAATTGGAGCCTTTTCCAAAAGTCCTTGTCTATATCAACATCTACATATTGAATTGTTTTCTCTATAGTTTCTATAGCATTATTATTATTTTAGGTCATGTGGTCTTTTATTTATTATGAAATTGATTATTATAAATGGTAAAACAATTATGGTATATAATTATATTCATTTATCTAGTTGAACAAGCACCACTTTTTGAAGGGGCATTTTTTTCTTCATTGAGAATTTTTTGACATCTTTGGAAATGTGAAGGTGTGTTTCTAGGTCATCTCTTTTGTTTTTATGTACCCATGAGTTGTTTGGTTTTTTTTTTTTTTTTTTTTTTTTTTTTTTTTTTTTTTGGTACTGGGCTATATAGTGTGTCTTTAAATCACATTCTGTGATATCTTTAGCCTTATTCTTTTTTCTCCAAGTCATTTTGAATTGTTGGAGAATATGATGTTTAATCTTATAGTCAACTTGATTACTTTTAGAATCAAGTATGAGACAAGTCACTGTGAAATCTTGTATTTTTAACCATCATTTTTAACAAAATTAGGGTCATGCACACTAAGTATATGTAGCATTATGAGGGACCCCCAGCCTTTATCTCTCTGCTGTTGGATTGTGAAAGCAACATGCTTAGCTTCCACAAATTTTTGTTGCCATGACTTTTCCTCCATAGTAATCTGTACCCTTAAATCATGAGAGAAAAATGCTCCTCCTTCCTTTTTTTTTTTTTTTTTTTTTTTTTGACTTTGGGATGTATATTGTCACAGCAAAAAAAAAGGCATACAGAAAAAGACAAACATTGTGTTAATAGGGGATTGTTGCTGTGACAATCTATCTGTGGCTCATGGATTTTGGAAAAAGTTTGTGAGTAGAATGTGGGAGAGTTTGGAGAGAAAGCCCTAAAATAGGGTAGGCAGACATTATTCAGCCCCATATTTTAGAGTTAGGATGACTAAAGTAATAGAGAACAGATATTCATCTCACCAGTTTCAGAGGTGTACAAAAACTCTCCTAAAAACTTGGCTGGGAGAAAAAACTTGGCTGGGGGGATCTGTGTTTTATTATAAAAAAGAATATTAAAAACAATCTGCCATACTGATGCTAGACTAGCAGTTTTCAAGCTATTGGTCAGTGATCCCTTTACGGTTCAAAAGGCTATTTCTCAGGGGTCCCATATTAGGTATCCCACGTATCTTACATTTACATTATGTTTCAGAATATCATGAAAGTTATAGTTACAAAGTAGCCACAAAATAATTTTATGGTTGGGGATCACCATAGCATGAAGAAATTTAATAAATGATCTCAGTATTAGGAAGGTTGAGATTCCATGGCAACTTTTGCAAATTTGAATTAGGCTAAAGTAAGAAGACAAAGTTTTTAAGTTGTTTGGTATAATTCTTATTATAAATCTCATGCTATTCCTGATTCAGTATAAGAAGTTGCTTGGCGATTACAGAAATAGTCATATACCTAGGACATGTAGAAGGCAAAATTTTATTTATAATGATTTGTGATTATTTAAATTAAGCATGTGGAAATTATGAATATATCTTTTCAAAAGTAGTACTACACAGTAGGTTGGCTATACACACAATTTCATGATCACATTATGTCTCAGCAGGGAGTATGAAATAAACATCATCTCTTAGCGCAAATATGATTAAGTAAAATTAGGTTTTCACTTTTCCTCTCAGATCAATTGTCTCCTTAGACAACATGAATATCCATATCATAGAGTTTATTTTTATTATCTATGCAAAATGCAAATCACCTTTTACCATCTAAGCACAGTTCAGGCTTACTGTCCTTACTGTTATTTTTATAAGGCTGAACCACATTGAGTTATTCAATAAAGGAAAAAATTATGTGTATTAATGTGCCAGGAAATGATTGCATTTAAGTTCAGGTAACAAATCAGAAAATCAGGAGTATGACGTTCATGTGTAATGCCTTTTTTCTCTTGGATGCTGCTTTTACAATTAATGGACAGGTATATGTTTTAACAACAGGCATATCATCTATGCTCCAAGTGTCCAAAACTAGTATGAAAAAGAATCATTCCCAGGAATTTATGATGCTCTCTTTGATATTAATAGCAAAGTTAATACTTCTAAGGCCTGGAGCAAAGTGAAGAGACAGATTTCTGTTGCAACCTTCACAGTGCAAGTTGCAGCAGAGACTCTGAGAAATGTAGAATAAGAGTACATTAAAGAATCCATATGAAGTTGATTTTATACACACACACACACACACACACATACACACACACACACATATATATATATTAGCAATTTGAATTGTTGCAATCAGGAAAGGAAAGAAAATTTCCTTCTAATATATAGAAGTTATAAGGAGAGTTCATTGTACTGATAATCTATATCCTCCCAGAGCCCTCACCTTCCTACGTATCCAACTTTATGCATGGTCTCTCTTTAAATAGAAACCAAAAATCAAAATAAACAAAATGACTAATAAGACAAAAATGTCAAAACTTGCCAAAGTGCAAAAGGCCTACAGAGGTTCAAGGCAAATGAATATTAGAACTAAAAATGGGAAGAAGATAAAAGATTCCAGCTCTAAATAAGGAGGTATTTGCTATTGATATTTTCTGGGAAAAGGAAAAGCAGAAGCAGAGTACTCTAATAGATTATAACAGGGTATATCTACCAGTTTCCAGGGCATGCCCTAAAACCAGGAATAGTTGGCCACCACAAAGAAACTTCATGTTTTTTTGGATTCTGTTTATTTTTATTTTCATTACTTTTTCCATTTAAGGCAATTAAGCTTCTCTCTATATATCATATTGATATTTATATTGATATATGTGTGAATATATAGATAATATTGATACATATATTGATATATATAACATGTGTATCAATATTGTACATGTGTATATGTAATATACTAAGTACACACAAAAACACACACATGTATACATATAAATTATATGTATATATACATATATATGTTAGATGTATATGACAGATGTCAAACTAGTAACTTAACAACACACTTAAAAACATTAGAACAAAAAGAAGAATGAAATAGTCCAATAGGATTGAAATTGAAACAGAATAAAGCAATAAAATTAATCAATTAAATAGTACATTTATTTAGACAATCAATAAGATTGACAAACCATTCTTAAAATTAAAAGTCAGAGGAGAAGATCAAATTTGTACAATTAGACTGAAAAACAGGGCATTAAGAAGTCCTGAGATTTAGAAGGACTTAATTAAAAAACATGTAATTCAACAAATGGAAAAATCTAAAAGAAATGGATAATTTTCATGATAGTTAGCAAATATGGAGTTAAATCAAGATCAGATAAGAAAGTCAGATATATTGGTCCTTAATTTTTTTTAAAAGGACAGAGTAAATTTGATACCTAACCAACCTAAAGACCCAACAAAGAAAGAATTGCAAACTAATGTCCCTTATAAACATACATGCAAAAATTCTCAATAAAATACTTGCAAGTTAATCTAGGAATACACCAAAAAGATCATCTATCATAATCAAATAAGCTTTATTCCAGAGGGGCAGGGACACTTCAACATATGTAAATCAATAAATGAAATCTGTCATATTAACAGACTGTTAGAAAAACCCATATGTTCATGATATTAAATTTAGAAAAGGCTTTTGACAAAATTCAATGCTCACCTCATGGTGAAAGTCATGGATACAAAGACATACCATAACATACTAAGGGCAGTGTTCAAGACTATAACCAACATCAAATTAAATGAAAATATACCAACAAAACAATTTTCAAATCAGGAACAAGAGAAGGTTGTCCACTCTCTCCATACCTATATAATTTAATAGTTGAAGTCTTACACAGATCAGTAAGACTACAGAAAGTCATTAAGTGTATAGAAATTAGGAAGGAAGAATTAAACATATTTATTTGCAGATGATATAATAGTATACATAAGTGACCCTAAAATTCCACTGGAAAATTGTTATATCTTATAAGCATTTCAGCACAGTAGCTGGATATAAAATTATCTCATAAACATTAGTAGTCTTTCTCTATAATAACAGAAAGCAGACTGAGAAACAAATCAAGGACACATCTTCACAGTATCCTCAAATAATAAAAAAATATCTTGAAGGAACTCTAATCATTCAAGTGAAAGATTTGTGCTGTGATTTGAATAAGAATGGCCTTGATAGGCTAACATATTTTCATACTTAGTTATAAGGATGTGACACTACTTGAGAAGAATTTGGACATTTGTCCTTGGTTGAGTAAGTGTGTCATTGTCAGAAGTGTGTCATTGCCTTTAGGATCTGGAACAGCCTGGGCTGCAAAACCACATCTCCAGGTCCTGCAAGAGGACAGAGAGGCACCCGAGAGGCCGGCTGGGAAGAGTCAGTGTGCTCTGGTGAGTCCATCAGGCCCCAGCGGAAGCCTTCAGTTGTCTGGATCTGAACAACCTGGGCCACAGCACTCGGTCTCCAGGAAGTGCAAGAGGCCAGGTGTGTACCAGGAGGAAGACTGAGAGCACACAGCTTGTTCCAGTGGAGCAGAGCTTAGGTTCCAGTCCTGAGGCCTCTGGCAGGAGCCTTCAGATCTCCCCTTCGGGATTCAGAACAGCCTGGGCTGCAACAACACATCTCCAGGTCCTGCAAGAGGACAGAGGGGCACCCAAGAGGCCGGCTGGGAGGACTCAGTGTGCTCTGGTGAGTCCAACAGGCCCCGCGGGAGCCTTCAAGTGTCTGCTTCTGGATCTGAACAGACTGGGACACAGCACTAGGTCTCCAGGCAGTGCAGGAGGTCAGTTGTGCACCAGAGGCCACCTAGGAAGAGGCAGCTTACACTGGTGAGTACAGCATTGACAAGACCAACTAACACCAGTGAGAACTAGATGGCAAAAGGCAAATGCAGGAACATCACTAACAGAAATCAAGGCAATATGGCAGCATCTGAACCCAATTCTCCTTTAAGAGCATGTCCTGGATACCCCATCACACCAGAAAAACAAGATTTGCATTTAAAATCACTGCTCATGATGCTGGTACAGGAACACATGAAGGACATACTTAAAGAAATTCAGGAGAAAATGGATCAAAAGTTAGAAGCCCTTACAAGGGAAACACAAAAAGCATTGAAAGAAATTCAGGAGAATACAAAAGCCAATAAGGAGGAAACACAAAAATCACTTAAAGAAATAGAGGAGAACATTGGTCAACAGGCTGAGGTAATGAAAGAGGAAACACAAAAATCTCTTAAAGAATTACAGGAAAGCACAAACAAGCAAGTGAAAGAACTAAGCAAAAACAATCCAGGATCTAAAATCAGAAGTAGAAACAACTAAGAAAACTCAAAAGGAGACAACTTTGGAGATAGAAAACCTTGGGAAGAAATCAGGGGACATAGATGCAAATATCAACAACAGAATACTAGAGATAGAAGAAAGAATCTCAGATGCTGAAGATACCATAGAAACCATGAACTCAACAGTTAAAGAAAATGCAAAATGCAAAAAGCTTGTAACCCAAAACATCCAGGAAATCCAGGACATAATGAGAAGACCAAACCTAAGGATTATAGGCATAGATGAGAGTGAAGATTTACAACTTAAAGGACCAGGAAATATCTTCAATAAAATTATGGAAGAAAACTTCCCTAACCTAAAGAGAGAGATGCCCATGAATATACAAGAAGCCTCCAGAACTCCAAACAGACTGGACCAGAACAGAAATTCCTCCCATCACATAATAAACAAAACACCAAATGTACTAAACAAAGAAAGAATATTAAAGGCAGTAAGAGGAAAAGGCCACGTAACATATAAAGGAAGACCTATAAGAATCACACCAGACTTCTCAACTGAGACTATGAAAGTTAGAAGAACCTGGGCAGATCTCATGCAGACTCTAAGAGAACACAAATGCCAGCCAAAACTACTATACCCAGCAAAACTCTCAATCACCATAGATGGTGAAACTAAGATATTCCATGATAAAACCAAGTTTACCCAATATATATCCACAAACCTAGACCTACAAAGGATAATAGGAGGAAAACAGCAATACAAGGAGGGAAACTACACCCTGGAAAAAGCAAGATAGTCACCTTCTTTCATCAAACCCAAAATAACTTAACCAATCAAATTTAAAAAATAACATCAAAAATGACAGGAAGAAATAATCACTATTCCTTAATATATATTAATGTCAATGGACTCAATGCCCCAAAAAAAGGCATAGACTAACCGACTGGATACGAAAACAGGACCAGACATTTTGCTGCATACAGGAAACACACCTCAGGGTCAAAGACATACACTGCCTTAGAGTAAAAGGCTGGAAGACAATTTTACAAGCAAATGGTCTCAGGAAACAAGTTGGAGTAGTCATTCTAATATCAGATAAAATTGACTTTCAACCCAAAGTCATCAAAAGAGATTCTGAGGGACACTTTTTGCTGGTCAAAGGAAAAATACAACTAGAAGAACTCTCAATCCTGAACATCTATGCTCCAAATGCAAGTGCACCCTCATTCATAAAAGAAACTTTAGGAAAACTCAAAGTACACACTGCACCTAACACAATAATTGTGGATGACTTCAACACGGCACATACCTCAAGGGACCGATCAGGAAAACAGAAACTGAACAGGGACACAGTGAAACTAATTGAATCTTTGGACCAATTAGATTTAACAGATATATATAGAACATTCTATCCTAAGGCAAAAGAATATACCTTTTTCTCAGCACCTCATGGTACCTTCTCCAAAATCGACCATATAATTGGTCACAAGACAGACCTCAACAAATATAAGAAGATCAAACTAATCCCATGCCTCCTATCAGATCAATATGGAGTAAAAGTTGTCTTCAATAGTAACAAAAACAACACAAACCCCACATACACGTGGAAACTGAACATTATTCTACTCAATGATACATTGGTCAAGGAAGAAATAAAGAAAGAAATTAAATAATTTTTAGAACTTAATGAAAATGAAGACACAACATACCCAAATCTATGGCACACAATGAAAGCAGTGCTAAGAGGAAAACTCATAGCCCTGAGTGTCTCCAAAAAGAAAATGGAGAGATCATACACTAACAGCTTAATGACACACCTGAAAGCCCTGGAACAAAAAGAAGCTTTTTCACCCAGGAGGAGTACAAGGGAGAAAATCATCAAACTCAGGGCTGAAATCAATCAAGTAGAAACAAAGGGAACCATACAAAGAATCAACAAAACCAGGAGCTGGTTCTTTGAGAAAATCAACAAGATAGATAAACCCTTAACCAGACTAACCACAGGGCACAGAGACAGTATCCAGATTAACAAACTTAGAAATGATAAGAGAGATATAACAACAGAAACTGAGGAAATTCAAAAAATCATTAGATCCTACTACAAAAGCCTATACTCAACACAACTGGAGAATCTGGAGGAAATGGACAGTTTCCTAGACAGATATCTGACACCAAAACTAAATCAGGATCAAATAGATCATCTAAACAGTCCCATAACACCTGAATAAATTAAAAGGGTCATAGAAAGTCTCCCAACCAAAAAAAGCACGGGACCAGATGGCTTCATTGCAGAGTTCTATCAGACCTTCATAGAAGACCTAACACCAATACTCTTCAAACTATTCTACAAAATAGAAACAGAAGGAACTTTACCCAACTCATTCTATGAAGCCACAGTTATGCTGATACCAAAACCACACAAAGATCCAACAAAGAGAGAGAACTTCAGGCCAATATCTCTTATGAATATTGATACAAAAATACTTAATAAAATTCTTGCCAACCTAATCCAAGAATACATCAAAATGATCATCCACCATGATCAAGAAGGCTTCATCCCAGGGATGCAGGGATGGTTCAATATAAGGAAATCCATCAATGCTATCCACTACATAATCAAACTCAAAGAAAAAACCATATAATCATCTCATTAGCTCCAGAAAAAGCATTTAACAAAATTTAGCATCCTTTCATGCTAAAAGTCTTGGAAAGAACAGGAATTCAAGGCCCATACCTAAACATCGTTAAAGCAATATACAGCAAACCGGTAGCCAACATCAAACTAAAAGGAGAGAAACTAGAAGCAATCCCACTAAAATCAGGGACTAGACAAGGCTGTCCTCTCTCTCCACATCTTTTCAATATAGTACTTGACGTTCTAGCTAGAGCAATTAGACAACATAAGGAGGTGAAGGAGATACAAATTAGAAAGGAAGAATTCAAATTATCACTATTTGCTGATGACATGATAGTATACTTAAGTGACCCGAAAACCTCCACCAGAGAACTCCTACAGCTGATAAACAACTTCAGCAAAGTGGATGGCTGTAAAATCAACTCAAGCAAATCAGTTGCCTTCCTATACTCAAAGGATAAGCAGGCTGAGAAAGAAGTTAGGGAAATGACACCGTTCACAATAGCCACAAACAATATAAAGTATCTTGGTGTGACTCTAACCAAACAAGTGAAAGATCTGTATGACAAGAACTTCAGGTCTCTGAAGAAGGAAATCGAAGAAGACCTCAGAAAATGGAAAAATCTGCCATGCTTGTGGATTGGCAGGATTAATATAGTTAAAATGGCCATCTTGCCAAAAGCGATCTACAGATTCAATGCAATCCCCATCAAAATCCCAACTCAGTTCTTCACAGAGTTAGAAAAAGCTATTCTCAAATTCATCTGGAATAGCAAAAAACCCAGGATAGCTAAAACTATTCTCAACAACAAAAGAAATTCTGGGGGATTCAGTATCCATGACTTCAAGCAATATTACAGAGCAATAGTGTTTAAAACTGCATGGTATTGGCACAGTGACAGACAAGTGGACCAATGGAATAGAACTGAAGATCCAGAAATGAATCCACACACCTATAGTCACTTGATCTTTGACAAAGAAGCCGAAAACATCCAGTGGAAAAAAGATAGTCTTTTCAACAAATGGTGCTGGTTCAATTTGAGGTCAGCATGCAGAAGAATGCGAATTGCGAATTGATCCATTCTAATCTCCACGAACTAAACTTCCCTCCAAGTGGATCAAGGACCTCCATGTGAAACCAGACACACTGAAACTAATAGAAAAGAAACTGGGGAAGACCCTTGAGGACATGGGCACAGGGGAAATTTCCTGAACAGATCACCAATAGCTTATGCTCTAAGATCAAGAATTGGCAAATGGGACCTCAAAAAATTACAAAGTTTCTGTAAGGCAAAGGACACTGCTAAAAGTACAAAATTGCAAACATCAAATTGGGAAAGGACATTCACCAATCCTACATCTGATAGAGGGCTAATATCCAATATATACAAAGAACTAAAGAAGTTAGACCCCAGGGAACCAAATAACCCTATTAAAAATGGGGTACAGATCTAAACAAAGGATTTTCACCTGAATAAATTCATATGGCTGAGAGGCACCTTAAGAAGTGCTCAACATCATTAGTCATTAGGGAAATGCAAATCAAAACAACCCTGAGATTTCACCTTACACCAGTCAGAATGTCTAATGTCAAAAACTCAGGAAACAGTAGGTGTTGGCGAGGATGTGGAGAAAGAGGAACACTCCTCCACTGCTGGTGGGGCTGTAAGATGGTACAACCACATTGGAAATCAGTCTGGCGGTTCCTCAGAAAACTGTATATGACACTTCTGGAGGACCCTGCTATATCTCTCCTGGGCATATACCCAAAGGATTCCCCAGCATACAAGACCCTCTGAAGCTAATAGAAAAGAAACAGGGAAGACCCTTGAGGACATCGGTACAGGGGGAAAGTTCCTGAACAGAACACCAATAGCTTATACTATAAGATCAAGAGTTGACAAATGGGACCTCATAAAATTACAAAGTTTTTGTAAAGCAAAGGACACCATCAAAAGGACAAATCGGCAACCAACAAATTGGGAAAAGATCTTCACCAACCCTACATCAGATAGAGGGCTAATATTCAATATATACAAAGAACTTAAGAAGTTAGACCCCAGAAAACCAAATAACCCTATTAAAAATGGGGTACAGAGTTAAACAAAGAATTCTCACCTAAAGAACTTCGGATGGCAGAGAAGCATCTTAAAAAATGCTCAACTTCACTAGTCATTAGGGAAATGCAAATCAAAACCACCCTGAAATTTCACCTTAAACCAGTCAGAATGGCTAAGATTAAAAACTCAGGAGACAGCAGGTGTTGTCGAGGATGTGGAGAAAGAGGAATACTCCTCCACTGCTGGTGGGGTTGCAAATTAGTACAACCACTCTGGAAATCAGTCTGGTGGTTCCTCAGAAAACTGGGCACCTCACGTCCAGAAGATCCTGCTGTATCACTCTTGGGCTATACCCAGAGGATTCCCCAGCATGTAATAAGGATACAGCTCCACTGTGTTCATAGCAGCCTTATTTATAATAGCCAGAAGCTGGAAAGAACCCAGGTATCCCTCAGCACAAGAATGGATGCAAAAAATGTGGTATATATACACAATGGAGTACTCTTCATCCATTAGAAACAATGAATTCATGAAATTCTTAGGCAAATGAATGGAGCTGGAGAACATCATACTAAGTGAGGTAACCCAGTCTCCAAAGATCAATCATGGTATGCACTCACTAATAAGTGGATATTAGCCTAGAAAATCCAAAACATAATCCACACATCAAATGAGGTACAAGAAGAATGGAGGCGTGGCCCCTGGTTCTGGAAAGACTCAGTGTAGCACTATAAGGCAAAACCAGAACAGGGAAGTGGGAAGGGGTGGGTGGGAGAACAGGTGGAGGGAAGGGGGCTTATGTGACTTTCGGGGAGTGGGGGACCAGAAAAGGGGAAATTATTTGAAATGTAAATAAAAATATATCGAATAAAAAAAAGTAAAAAAAAACGAATCAATATAGAACTGTTTTATATATATATATAATTTCTTTTAGATCAAAAATCAAAAGTGGATAGTTTCTTTTTTTATAATTTCAGCATGTACTTCTGAAATTTATAATTCAAGTATTAAAAGTAACATGAACACTGTAATCAAATGACACATTTGACAGTATCAGATAATTTTCAGAAATCTAATATAATCTTCCAATATCTACCCTGTAATTTCACTGTGAATAAGAATCAGTTCATTATGGGATACACCTGGGATAGTTCACAACTGTCCTCCACATGGGAGCCTAGATGCTCTATGGCTACCGAAGGCTGTGAAGATCTCTGTAGCCATACTAGCTGATGAGCTATAATCTACTCTCACTTCTTGTAAACCTCATCACTCTATATTATAAAGTTTACTTTTTAGACTTAAAATAAATGTCTTTTCATGAAAACTATATAAAATACAATGCACAACTAATAACTAACATTTGTAGACTCCATAACAATTAACTTCTGAACAATTGTGTCATGTACATCAAATATAATCATTGTCTTGAATTTTATGGTAATCATTTCATTTTCATATAGAATTCACCAAAAATGGCTGTATTCATTATATATCCTTAATATATACATAAATTTCTATTATTTAGTGTCATCTATTTTCTTTCCCTTTGAGTTACTTTTATAGTTTACCAGATTTTGTGTGACACCTCACTGACAGGAGTAAACATCACATTTGCTCATAGTTGAATAGAGGAAAGGGATCCCATAGTGTGAAGAAAAAGAAGAGACATCAGAAAAATTGAAAAGCTATATCAGTACTAGTAATTTGAATTGTGGTAATCAGGAAATGAAAGAAAATTTGTAATATACAAAAGGTATAAGGAGAGGTCATTTTACTGGCAATCTATATACTCTGAGAGCCCTCACCTTCCTACCTATCCAACTTTGTGCATGCTTTCTGTGAAAACCAAAATGAAAATCAAAATAAAGAAAAAGACCAATAAGACAAAAATTTAAAATCTTGTCAAAGTGCAAAATGCCTACACAGGATCAAGGCAAATGAATCTTACAATTAAAAAAGGGAAGAAGATGAAATGTTTCACCTCTAAATAAGGAGGTATTTGCAATTGATATCTGCTGGGAACAGGAAAAGCAGAGTACTCTAATGGACTATAGCAGGGTATATCAACAAGATTCCAGGTATGCCCTTAGACGAGGAGAAGTTGGCTACCACAAAGAGACTCTATATTTATTTGGATTTTGTTTATTTCATTTCCATTACATTTTCCATTTAAGGCAATTAAGTCTATATACATATGTATCATACTGATGTATGTATTGATATATGTGTGAATATATATAATATTGATACATGTATTGATATATAATATGTGTATCTAAGTTATATATGTCTATAGAATATACTATATACACACAAACATATACTTACACACACACATACACACACGTACACACACACACACACACACACACATATATATATATATATGTATGTATATATATATATATAAAACAGATGTCATACTAGTAACTTAGCAGCACACTTTAAAACTCTACAACAAAATATAAATGAAGTAGTCCAAGAGGATTGAAATAGAAACAGAATAAAACAATACAAATAATCGATTAAAGTGTTCATTTATTGAGACAATCAATGAGATTGACAAACCATTCTTAAAACACACATTAAAATTCAGAGAAAGAACATCCTTAAAACACACATTAACATTCAGAGAAAGAACATCAAAATTTTCATAATTAGAATGAACAGCAGGGCATAGTGTTGGACATTAAGAAGTTCCTGTAAATTATAAGGACTTACTTTAAAAAACTGTATTTCACCAAATTGAAAAATCTAAAATTAATGGGTAAACTTCATGATAGTTAGCAAATACTGAAGCTAAATAAAGATCAGTTAAGCAAATTAAATATATCAGTCCTCAATTTTTTATAAGGACTTAGTCAATCTGATTCCAAAACAACCTAAAAACTCAACAAAGTAAGAATTACAAACCAATGCCCCTTATAAACATATATGCAAAAGATTCTCAATAAAATACTTTCAAATTAATCTTGGAATACAACAAAAATATCATTTATCATAACCAAATAAGCTATATCCTAATGTTTCTGGGTTGCTTCAAAATATGTAAATCAATAAATGAAATCTGTCATATACACAGATTGTAAGACAATTCCACATGATGATGATATTAAATTTAGAAAAGACTTTTGACAAAATTCAGTGTTCATCTCATGGTGAAAGTCATGGACATACCACAACATATTAAAGATAGTGTTCAAGTCTATAACAAACATCAAGTTAAATAAAGATATATTGAAAAACAATTTTCAAATCAGGAACAAGAAAAGGTTGTCCACTCTCCCCATACCTATATAATTTAGTACTTGTAGTCTTACCCAGATCCATAGGACTACTGAAAGTCATTAAGTGTATAGAAATTAGGAAGGAAGAATTAAATATCTTTATTTGCAGATGATATGATAGTATATATAAAATGACCCCAAAATTTCCACCGGAAAACTGCTATAGCTCCTAAGCATTTCAGCATAGTAGCTGGATACAAAATGAACTCACAAACATTACCAGTCTTTCTCTATGATGAGAGCAGACAGACTGAGAAACAAATCAAGGACACATCCTCGCAGTATCCTCAAATAATATAAAATATCTTGGAGTGACTCTAACCAACCACGTGAAAGATTTGTGCTGTGCTTTGAATAATAATGGTCTTCATAGGCTAATATATTTTAAGTTAGTCATAACGATGTGCCACTACTTGAAAAGAATTTGGAGATTTGTTCTTAGCTGCGTAAGTGTGTCATTGTCAGAGGGAGTGTGTCAGTATAGATGCAATGATGTTTCAACAGTCCATGACAGGCCCAATGTCTCTTCCTGATGACTATAGAACTGAATGGAAAACTCTCATCTTCTCCAGTTTCATGTTTGCTGGGCTGCTGCTGTGTTCTCCACTATGATGATAATATACTAAATCTTTGAAGAAGTAAGTAATCTCAAATTAAATGGTATATTTTATGAGTTCCATTAGTCATGAAGTCTCTTCACAGCAAGATAATACTCAGACAACTTCTATGACAAAAGCACTAAGATGATGAACAGAAGTGGAGAAATTATCATAGGATGAAAAGTTCTCTCAATCTTATAGATCGGGAGAATTAATTCACTAGAAATGTCTATCCTAACAAAAGTTATCTATAGTGCAATTCCTATACAAATTCCAACACACCTTTTCACATTTATTTAAAAAACAATTTTCAGCATAATATGGAAACAGAAACATCCTCCCCATACTAACTATAAACCAAAGCAGAGTCAGGATAGCTAAAATAACCCTGAATAATAAAACAGATGTAAGCGGTATTAGCGTTGATGACTTCAAAATGACTTACAGAAAATAGCACTCTAATTAAAGAAGTCTGTTGTTAATTGGAATCCAGTTATAAATCCACACACTTGTGGAACACCTACAGACAACTGATTTTTGATAAAGAAATAAATACCTGAATGCAAAGCTTCTTCAAAAATGCTGCTGGAAAAATTAAATAGCTGCACATTGGAGGAATGGGTACAGAAAATGTTAGGTATATTTATACAATGGAATACTACTCAGCAGTTAAAAACAATGAATTCATGAAATTCTTAGCCACATGGTTGGAACTGGAAAATATCATCCTAAGTGAAGTAACCCAATCACAAAAGAACACACATGAAATGCAGTCACTGATATGTGGATATTAGCTCAGATGTTCTGAATACCCTAGATCCAATTCACATATCATATGATTCCAAAGAAGGAAGGAGAGGGTCCTGGTTCTGGAAAGGCTTGATGCAGCAATGTAGGGAATTACCAGAACAGAGACGTGGGAGGAGGTTGATTGGTGAATGGACAGAGCGACAAGGGCTTATGGGACTTAAGGTGAGAGGGGAATCGGGAAAGGGGAAAACATTTGCAATGTAAAAAAAATGTAGAAAATATGTACAAACAAACAAACAGGAAGAATCTAAATTGATCCACATTAATTTCCATGGGCTCTGCTGAACTGGACATGTCTCTTACTGGCTGGAGAATTCTAGAGAGCTGCCCCATCTCTGATAGGCAGTAGTCCTGGGGAGAACATGTCCTGTGCCTTCCCCGGGCATAACAGTGTAACTGACCCTGGTGGCTAGTCTGTAGAGAGCCACTCATTAGGGTTATAGATTGGAGAATTGACCCTCCTAATCTTCTGTGGTGAGGTGGCCTGAATGTGAAGATGATGTTTTCCCCATTCCACATTTGCCACCCATGGGAGTTGGGAGAGCAGACTCAGAGGGAATGGCCTTCTGATAACTAGCTGACTGTAGCACCTGGGCATTACAGTGGAGCTGGCTTTGATGACAAAAGAAGAGATGAACCATCTTGGAGGTTATCAAAACAGGTGAGATTGCCCATCTCTTAGAGGCTACAGAATTTGGGAGAATAGGCCCCGTGTCTTGACTGGGCAGCAAGCACAAAGGAGCTTACCCTGAAGGTGTGTGTGTGTGTGTGTGTGTGTGTGTGTGTGTGTGTGTGTGTGCATCTGTGTGTCTGTGTGTGTCTGTGTGTGTGTGTGTCTGTGTGTGTGTGTGTGTTCACAGATAAAACGGCCCTGATGACATAACAGCAGGAGAGCTGATTGCCTCACTCTGATGGCCGCAGAGAGTGAACTAGCTGAAACAATGCTGGAGAGCTTGCCCTTGTGGTGCAGAAAGAAAGAGGCAGCTCACTTACCAGCTCAGGTACCAGACAAGGCCAGATCCAAGACTGAGTTCAAACACCACTAAATCTATACCATGTGGGAATGATTAGAATCAGTGCCGATCATGCTGACCCAAAGCTGCAGGATCTCCACTACCCAGGTTAACAACAGGTAATCAGGGAGAAGTCTTAGTGAGGATGCAATATTGATGGTGTCACAGAAGTCAGAGACCTTGAATCAGACCAATGACTCACTGCATATATATATATATATATATATATATATATATATATATATATATATATATATATATATATATATATATATATAATGTCTATATGCATATAGATACTGTGTATCTATATGCATATATCTACTGTGTCTGTGTATACTTGTGTACTTGTGTGCATGCATGTGTGTGTGTGTGTGTGTGTGTTATTTTGGGAGATACATTGCATGAGTCAAGGCCAGCTGTGAGCTGAAGAGGAGCTAATTGGAACTGGAGGGAATACTGTGAAATTCAAAAAGAGTAAAAGGTGTTTTTAAAAAGGAATTACAACTATTTTTGAGAATATGATATAATTAAAATATTTTTCCTTTTCCATTCATCACTTTAACCCTCAGCCCATATACCTGTCCTCTCTCCTTCAAATAGAGTACCTCCTTTCTGTTCTTGTTTTGGTGTACTAAGATATTACTAGCATGTATGTAAATAAGTG